>NC_059294.1:29110311-29167811 GCF_017591435.1 Portunus trituberculatus
GAATGTAAAACGCAAAGAAACGAAACGAAAAGGAAAAACAGAAGGAATTGCGTAGAAACGAAGGAGAGAAGAGATAAAGGAAAACAAAATAGATAAATGAAGAACAACTGAAGGAGTGAAGGAAAGACTAACTGCAGGAAGGATTGAAGGAGAGAAGGAGAGTAAAGAAGAAGGAGAGAAGATTGAAAAAAAGCTAAAAAAAAAAAAAAAAAATAAGAACATGTGAAGGAGTGAAAGAAGAAATTAACTGAAGGAAGGATTGAAGAAGTGTAGGATTGAAGGAATGAAGGAGAGAAATAGCAAAGGAGAGAAGACTAAACAAAAAAAAGGTGAAGGAGTGAAGGAAAAAAATGACTGAAGGAAGGATTGAAGGAATGAAGGAGAGAAATAGCTAAGGAGGCGTGAAGAAACCACCACCACCACCACCACCAACACCACACCACACCACACCACCACCACTAACACCACACCACAACAACACCACATTATCACCACCACACCACAACACACAGACCAATAAACACCACAGCAACAAAATAAGAAAGAAAAAACTAGTACCACCACCACCACTAACCACACAGCTGAAGGAATGAAGGAAAAACTAACTGAAGAAGGATTGAAGGAATGAAGGAGAGGAATAGCGAAGGAGGAGTGAAGTCTGGGCGTCCTGCGGTAGTGTGACGTTAAGGGAGGGCGTTCCAGGGCGCGGCAGCAGGGCGGGGCTGGACACGTGCATGGGTCTCTTCGCCTGCCTTGGATAATCGCAAATGAAGAAATATAGATTCAAAGAGGAGGTATTCGAGGTGACGGTTAATGGACTGTATCTCTCTCTCTCTCTCTCTCTCTCTCTCTCTCTCTCTGGTATTCTAGTTTATTTATCTTTTTCTTTTGTTTTTTGCAATTGAGAAAGCGAAAGGAGAGGAAAATTTTGATGCGAGAGTAAAGATAGTGTGAATTATTATCTCTCTCTCTCTCTCTCTCTCTCTCTCTCTCTCTCTCTCTCTCTCTCTCTCTCTCTCTCTCTCTCTCTCTCTCTCTCTCTCTCTCTCTCTCTCTCTCTCTCTCTCTCTCTCTCTCTCTCTCTCTCTCTCCCTCTCTCTCTCTCTCTTGATTCTCTTCATCTTCTCTTTGTTCCAGGTTTCGTAATTATCCTGAGGGAGAGAATTAAGTGCAACAGGGAAAAAGAGGAGGAGGAGGAGGAGGAGGAGATGGGTGTGATTCGAAGAAAAAAGGTATGTAATGACACAATTCGGCAATAAATAATCTTCAGAGAGAGAGAGAGAGAGAGAGAGAGAGAGAGAGGAACTGGACACTAGACAGGAACATGAATCACAAGAACCGCAGAGAGAAAAAAATGAAAAAAAAAATAGAATGAACTGGTTTCCACGAAAAGACGAAATTGGTGCACGTCAGATTGAGGAGGAGAGAGGAAGGTGAACAAAAGATGGAGGAGGAGAAGTGAAGAGGAAGAGATAGAGAAGGAGGAATAATGAAGAAGTGAAGGGGAAGATGTAGATAGGAAGAGATAGAGAAGGAGGGATAGTGAAGAAGTGAAGGGGAAGATGTAGATAGGAAGAGATAGAGAAGGAGGGATAGTTAAGAAGTGAAGGGAAAGATGTAAACAGGAGGAGATAAAGAGAGTGAGAGGTAGAGGAGAGGTAAAAGGGAATAGGTAAAGAGAAAGACAGTGTAAAGGGATGTAGACAGGAAGATATAGAGAGAGGGAGAGGTAGAGAAGGAGAGATAGTGAAATAGGAGTGAAAAGGAAGAGGTATGGAAAGAGAGGTAGAGGGACAAAACAAGAGAGAGAGAGAGAAAGGTGGAAAATGAAGAAAAACACAAAGAAAAAAAAAAATAAGGAAAAATCATGAGATGAAATGAAAGAAATAGAGAAAGGCAAGAACACACACTCAATACTGTCGACTTTTATAACCGAAACGAAGAAACGAAAGAAAAAAAAAACTATAGCTATTCTTTGTTACTTTAATCGGAGCACGGACAGGAAGGAAGGGAAGGTGCGGGAAAAGAACAAGAACATATCTCTTCACGTTCTATTCGCAGTCTGCACCACCGTCGTCACCTTTAAGACCTTCAGAGTGGCGCCACCAATGGGTCTGTTATACTGGCCTTGAAAATATTAACCCCTTAGTACCATGACGCATTTTCAGATTCATTTTGCTTACTATCTGGGGATTTTATACAGCTTCAGAAACTTATGTGGGGATTAAAATAGTGAAGGCTCCGGACATTAATCTTCTGACATCCATAGAGCCTTCCTAATGTCAATAAAATCGTATAATCACAGCCAAAACTTACGCTAAAAAGGGATCCCAGTACTGAAGAGGTTAATGGTGGATATCAGTAGCTGATCTAGTGTCTGTGTAGATAATGAAGGTAATTGTATGTAAGAAAATTTAAAAAGATACCAGATTTATGTTGTTTTTTTTATCCTTTATTTTTATTGGGTTGTTTACTGTATTAATTTAGTGTTGCTTTTATATTATCTTTGTCATTTGTAGCAGTAGAAGATGAAGTAGATATATATTAACTACTTTAATACTGAGACACATCTTTACCTCGTGATTTGCGTATGATTAGACCATTTTATTTACATTAGGAAGGGCCTATGGAGGTCATAACATTAATGGCCACAGTCTTCAGTTGTTCAGTACCCGACATAAGTTTTTGAAGCTGTATAAAATCATCAAATAGTACACAGATATATTCTTCATGGTACTGATGGGTTAAAATAAGAAGATAATATAGATTCATTTGTGTATATTCATCTTTCTCTTATACTGGACTTAACTTTTTTTTATATATAGTTTTATCTTAGTGTTTTAATGATATTCTTTAAGTGTGTGTGTGTGTGTGTGTGTGTGTGTGTGTGTGTGTGTGTGTGTGTGTGTGTGTGTGTGTGTGTGAGTAAAAGACAGAGAGAAATACATATAGACAGACAGACAGACGGACAGACTGACATAAGTACAAAGACAGAAATAAACAGACAGAAATAGATTCACTTCACTGTATTTTCCACCATCTGGGTCAGCGTACCTACTTCCGCATGCCCTGATCGCCACCCATCCATCGCCAGCCATCGCCGGGCACTTAACAGCCTCCCGCCGGCGCTACACTCGATAAGGGAGGTGTTCTAATGCTCTTTTTGTCCACAGACGCAGGTGGCCCTCTAGAGTGGCGGCCTCGTGGGAGCGTGGGAGGTAAAGGGATTCAGAGGCTCGTAAAGGAGGATAAGATCTGCTAATCGAGTAATTGGATCGCTTGTAATGGTGTTCCGATGATGAAAGGCGAATCTGAATGTATTGTAGCCGTGTCCTTATACTACGTAGCTGCCGTCTGTGTCCGTGTCTGTCTCTGTCTGTGCCTCCGTTCTGTCTCCTCTTGTGTTCGTTCCCTCTCGTCTCTTCTCGTCTTGTTCTCTTCAGCTCTGTGTTTCTTCGTTCCGTGAGTTTTATTTTAGTTTCGTTTACATGATAAGGGGATTATTAATAGAAATAGATAGGTGCTGTCTTTATATACTGAAGCTGCCTCTTATAGATCTATCGGCTATCTATCGTCCCTTATTCTCATTGTATTCTTGTTAGGAAATGAACGTAGAAGAAAAAAAGTGGACAGAATTAGTGATTTGTGATACAGTCTTCCGTTTATTCTCAGTTCGATTAGATTTTCTTCAGGATAAGGTTTTCTGGTGTGTGTGTGTGTTAGGGAAATCCAAGACTATCTATCATCTGTTCGCACTTCAAATACATGTAATTCCGCGTTTGTGTTTCAGTCCTACTCAGTTCACGTCTCAGATTCATAACATTTTTTTTTTTTTCCTTGTGTGTATTTAATCTCGTCCCTGGCACACGCAAGTCATACCTGTGCCATCTTCATTAATTACTTACCTGAGGCGGACAGGTGGACAGATGAACAGATGATGGTACTAATGGAGACAGTGTGTGTGTGTGTGTGTGTGTGTGTGTGTGTGTGTGTGTGTGTGTGTGTGTGTGTGTGTGTGTAGAGGCTGATTGCTACAAGGTAAGGGAGTGTAAGGTGTGGGAGGAACCTTCAATTTACTAAGCCCACAAATACGAAGGAAATTACAGATGACCAAACTTCACTTCATAAGTTTCACGCCTCAAGGAAATTATTCTTTTTTTTTCTTTTCTTTCTTCACTTTTATCTAACATTTTAACATTCCTAAGTAGTATTTTGATGCAGTTTCATATTTGGGGCCATATGACCTTAGTTATTGCTGCGGCGCCACGGTAAGACATTTTTTACCATCACTTCCCTTCATTTTGACCGACAAGGAAACTTTTGAGTAACGACAAACTCTCACGTCAAGAGAATTGGAACTCGCGAAACTCAACGACAACGCAACGAACTTATAAGGAAACTGGCAGACAACTACAACATTGAACTGGCGAAACTGGCAGACTACGAGTTTCTCATTACAAAACACACACACACACACACACACACACACACACACACACACACACACACACACACACACACACACACACACACACACACTTTCTCTCTCTCTCTCTCTCTCTCTCTCTCTCTCTCTCTCTCTCTCTCTCTCTCTCTCTCTCTCTCTCTCTCTCTCTCTCTCTCTCTCTCTCTCTCTCTCTAGATATGATATGATATGAACAACAAATTAATTCTAACAGTAACATCATCTTAGATTTTCGTTGTGTTCATAAAGAGAGAGAGAGAGAGAGAGAGAGAGAGAGAGAGACACACGTGTGCACATAAAGGACATGACGTAAAACGCTCTATATAACCTTGTTCCTTGTGTGTGTGTGTGTGTGTGTGTGTGTGTGTGTGTGTGTGTGTGTGTGTGTGTGTGTGTGTGTGGAAGAGAGAGAGGGAGAAGGAGAGGGGATAGCTCAATAGACGGGTATACCTTCCTACTTCCCTTCCTTCCCTCCCTTTTCTTCCTCTCTCCTCCCTCCCTCCCTCTCCCTCTCTCTCCTCTCTCTCTCTCTCTCCCTCTCTAACACATTGAGCCAGCCAATAAGGTTCAGTTCCCTACAAAAAACATCAACAAGAATGAACTTATGTCCATCACTTGACTGGTAAAGATGAAACTGTATTATGCCCTTTTACTCTCTCTCTCTCTCTCTCTCTCTCTCTCTCTCTCTCTCTCTCTCTCTCTCTCTCTCTCTCTCTCTTACCTTCATTTTTTCATTCCTTTCCCTATTTTCTCCTTTTCTCTCTCCTATATTCTCTATTTCCTCTTTTCTCTTCTCTTCTTTGCCACATCTCTTCTTCCTCTCCTGTTTCCTCCTTCTCTCTCTTCTCCCCTTACATAAAAATTGGCTCTCTCTCTCTCTATCTCTCTCTCCTCTCCTTTCTTTCTCTCTTTACGTCATTCTATCTTATTTCCTCCTCCTTTCATTCCTCCTCTCTTATTTCTCCTGTTTTTTTTTTCTGTTTCTACTCTCTTCTCGTATGGCCCTTTCTTCCTCTTCTCCTTCCATTCCCATATTCTCTCCCTCTTTCCTCCTCTCTCTCTCTCCCCTCCCTTCCTCCGCCTCTCCCTCCGCTCACCGTAGAGAAGGTAATAAAGACGTTTGCCAAATTTCCCACAGTGCGAGTGACTCATTTTGGAGGGAGCATGTATATCAGAGAGAGAGAGAGAGAGAGAGAGAGAGAGAAAGAAAGGGAGGAAGGAAGATAAGAAGAAAACTGAAAAAAGATATTAGGAAGAGAGAGAGAGAGAGAATGAATGAATGAAGGAAGGAAAGAAGAAAAGATAGAAAGACGATAAAGATGAAGACAACTGAAAAAGATATTAGGAGAGAGAGAGAGAGAGAGAGAGAGAGAGAGAGAGAGAGAGAGAGAGAGAGAATGAAGAGGAGGAAGATAAAAGTAGAAGAAACAAGAATGAAAGAAGTAAAGAAGATAAAGAATGAAAAATGACAGCAAAGTAAGAAAAGTAAAAAAGAACAAAACAACGAAAATAGAGAGAGAAGAAACTATAAGAAAAGAAAAACGAAGAGAAAAGAGAAAGAAAAAAAAACCCAGAAAGGAAAGACATCACAATTATAGAAACACACACACACACACACACACACACACACACACACACACACACACACACACACACTATAAAGAAACACATGAGAACAGAACAGAAGGGAAAAAAGAATAAAATAGAGAGAGAGAGAGTGTGTGTGTGTGTGTGTGTGTGTGTGTGTGTGTGTGTGTGTGTGTGTGATAGCGAGACACCGACAGACAGCCCGATAGACTGACACACGCGTCTTGTTCCATTATAACAAAAAAAAAAAAAAAAAACAGTCTGGGCGCTGAAGCGAATTTCAACATCAGATTTCTGTCTCAAGGTTGTCTTCTTCTTTCGTTTTCTTTCTCTTTTTCTTCACTGTTACGATTTGTCTTAGCTTTTTTTTTTTTTTTTTTTTTTTTTTTCCTTCCTTTCCTTTCCTTGTCCTTTCATTTTATTTTTCCTCACTGTTCATTTTCCTTTTTTTCTCTTTTTTTCTTGTTTCCTCTCGCTGTTCATTTTCTTTTCTTTCTATCCTATCTTTTTTTTTTTTCCTTTTCTTTTCTTTTGCTGTTAATTTTCCTTTTTTTTTCCTTTCCTTTCCTTCATTTTATTTTCCTTCTCGCTCTTCATTTTCCTTTTTTTTCTTTCGTTTCCTTTTTTTTTTTTTTTTTTTTTTTTTTTTTTGTTTTCTCTCGCTGTTCATTTTTTTTTTTTTTTTTTCCTTTCTCTTTTTTTCATTTATTTATTTTTCTTTTAGTTTTGTGACGTCTCCCTTTCCTTTCCTTTCCTTTCCATCCTTTTCCTTTCCTTTCCTTTCCTTTCCTTTCCTTTTATTTCTTTCCTTTCTCTTTTTTTTTAGCTCATTTTTATTTTCGCTATTTTTCCTTTTTTTCTTTCCTTTTTCTTTATTTTTTTTTCCTTTCGCTGTTTATTTTCCTTTTTTTTTCTTTTTCCCTTTTTTTTCTTAGACTTGTTCCGTTTTCCTTTCCTTTCCATCTCTTTTCTTGTTCTCTTTTCCTCTCGCTTTTGATTTTTCTTTTTTTCCTTTCCTTTCTCTTTTCTTTTGTTTTTCTTATTTTTTTTTTACCTATGTTCCGTTTTCTTTTCCTTTCCTTGTCCTTTCTTTCTCCTTTCCTTGTCCTTTCTTTAATTTTTTTATTCCTTTCACTTCATTTTCTTTTTTTTTTCGTTTTTTTTTTTTTTTTATTGATATTTTTTAGGTGCTGCGTCTTCCTTTCCTTCCTTTCCCTTAATTTTTCCTTTTGCTGTTAATTTTTTTTTTTCTCTTTTTTTTTTTGTGTTCGCTTTACTTTATCTCTTTATTTTTCTTCTCGTTTTCTTTCTTCTTTTTTTTTGTTTCTATAACTGTGTGTCTGTTTTTCCTTTTGTTTTTTTTTTCTCTCTTTTCTCTTTTAATTATTTCTACTCTCTATATTTGTTCTCATTTGTGTCTTCTTTTCCTCTTCTTACTTTCATTACTACACTTTTCTCTTCTAATTCTTTTTTTTTTATCTTCCTTTCTTTTCTTCCATTCTTGTGATTTTTTTTGTTCTTTTAATCTCTTCCTTTTTTTATCGTCTCTTGTTTCTCTTCTCTTCTTATCTCTTTATGTTTTTCTTTTCTTTTTTTTTCTCACGTTGTATCCGTTTTCTGAGTCTCATATTTTAGTTTTTTTTCCGGTTTTTATTTTTCATGTTTATCTTACTCCTCTATGTTTTTTTCATGTCTATTTTTTCTTTTTTTTTTTTCTTTTCCTTCCTTCCTCTACCCCTTCTCTTTCTGTCTATCATTGTACGTCATAATCAGTTTTCCTTTTCTTTCATTTCTTCCATTTTCTTTCTTTTCTACTCTTCCTACTACTCCTGTTTACCATTATACATTTTAATTCTTTTCCTCCTCCTCCTCCTCCTCTCTATAGAAGCAATGTGGTCTGTCTTCACTCCTCGACAGGAGAGAATATTGATGGTGAGGGCGTGGGGCGCAGCGGTGGGCGGCGGTATTAGGTAGGGGAGTGCCTCAAGGGGGCGTACTGCTGCCCCTTCAGTTCCTGGGTCCCCCTCCCCGTGCTCCCCTCTCGGCGTCCTTCACACCTTAATAGTCATCACTTATGCAAACGACCGGCGATTTGTCACGCCTTCGCCGCAGAAAGAGGAGCAGCAGCAGCCACAGTCGGCGGCGGAGAGACATTAACGCCGTCTGGTCGGGACGTGAAGAGGGAGGGGAGGAACAGCAGCAGGGATCAAAGAGACTGGGAAGTGTTGCGGGGTGAACAGCGTCTCCTGTCTATATAAATAGGTGTGTGTGTGTGTGTGTGTGTGTGTGTGTGTGTGTTCTTTATGTTGTTTTGGGATGTGTTTTCTAAGGTGTTTTTACCATGTATTGTTCTCTGGTTGAGTTTAGGTGTGTTTTGTGTAGGTGTATTGGTATTGGTGGGTGTGAGAAGGATATTTCGAAAGGGTATGAGAGTTTAAGGTCAAGGAATGACATGTGTAAGACTTGCTGTGTATTATGTTCAGTTTGACAGTGTCTCGTGTCAGCAGACAGGTAGTAGATAGTATGAGGAGGATAGGAAGTGTATTGAAGATTAGAGCTAAGTAATGACAACCAAGGCAGGCACGATGAAATATTAATAGACGTGATGTTTTGCAGGAATAGACTGGAAAGTATAGTAGGTTTCAGGAGACTCATAAGTACTAATGGTGACTATTAAGAAAGTTATTAAGACGATATGTAATGAAACTATGTCTCGGTAAATTAATATGGACAAGTATTCATTATTTTGCTGAGAACTGTGTTGAGAACTGTAGTAAAGACAAGCTGAGAGACTGTCACTGAAGTCTGTCCTTCCAGCAAAGTCCTGTTTTAATTTACGATATTTGCTGATTTGCCAGGGGATTGTTAGGGACAGATACTTGTTAATCTTAGGACAAGTTCAGTCGAGGACGAGTATCTGCTGTTTTAGTCATGAATAGGTTGACAGTCCAGAACGAACCTACTCAAATGTCTGGAAAGTGATGAGAACGGGCCTTAGTTGTATTATTAAGGGGTTGGTTTGAGAGTTGGGGATAATTATAGTCAAGTCATGAATTTTTTGAGTCACAGCAAAAACAGATTCAAAGAGACTGCTTCTACCGGGCTTCCCTGCAGTCACGGTGTTGTTTTGGTACACGGTGTTTGTTCAAGCGTTTTATTGACAACACGCAGGATTCTGTGATAGCGTAGAGTTCAGAGTACAGCCACCGGTGTATTCCTCAGCCAAACACTCACCTTTACCTGTCCGTGCCCTGTTTTCACTACACCATTTATTCCTTCCGTGTTTTTGGCTTTCTCGTCTCGCGTATCACTCACAGGTTTCAAAGAGAGAGCTTATTGTTCGTCAGCTGCAAGAAAACAACAACTGGTCGTATACAGTTCCGTGCAGGTCTTCCCGGAACACATCTGGAACCAACATTTGTCCTCAGGTGGCCGGTCAGTCAACAACTCACGGACGCTAACTAACTTTACATTCTGGAACGGGACTGAAGCAAAAGTGACGGCTTGGACAGGCTGAGGGAAAAAGAGACGAGTTGATAATACGCAGTGATATGCTTCAAACTATACATTGAAGACTGCCATGTGGAGTCAGAGCTGTGTGATGTCTCAGTGGCTCGTGTGTCAGCGATGTGCGGCGATACGAGGAGTGTTTGTGTTGCTTTGCGGTGAGCCGAGACTTTTATCGCTGTATTGTCTGTCACTTGGATCATCGGCGTATGGTTTTGTTTATGGTGCAGAGAATAGGATGTGTTGAGTATTTTGTTATATTCTTTTATCTGTGAGTATTTTTCTTTTACTTCTTATTCTCTTTCTAGTTCTTCATCTTCTGTATTTTTCCTATCTATTGTATTTAAATCATTCTATTCCTATTCTCCCTTCTCTTCTGATTATTTTCTTTTATCTCTTATATTTTCGTTCTGGTTATCTTTCAATTTCATTTATTTTTATTGTACTTCATTAATTCTATTCCTCGTATCTCTGCTCTTCTTACTCTCCTTTCTTTTATTTATCCTCTTCCTCGTCCTGCTTATCGTCTGTGCTCTTCTCTCCTCTCCCACACGGTTGCTCACTACCACACACACACGCAGACTCTCTCTCTCTTTTCTCTTTCTTTCAAACACACGCACACACTATCTCTCTCTCTCTCTCTCTTTTTCCTTGCAAATGTAACCACGACATACAACTGATATTCTTCACATAGATCAATAAATGTGCTGGTATTTGTTCTGCTCTTGTAAACCTATGAAATCTTACTCCTCTTTCTCCTCCTCCTCCTCCTCCTCCTCCTCCTCCTCCTCCTCCTCCTCCTCCTCCTCCTCCTCCTCCTCCTCCTCCTCCTCCTCCTATTCATCCATTTTGCTAGCTCGTCTTCATAAATTAACAAGTTTACAAGTATATTTTCTTCCTATACATATTCAAGAAATCCTCCTCCTCCTCCTCCTCCTCCTCCTCCTCCTCCTCCTCCTTCTCTTCCATTTTGCTACCTTCCAGTATGGCTCCCTCCTCCCCCGCCCCACTGACACCCACCTGTTGAGTGCCAGGTGACTACTCTCCTCCCACTCCCCCCTTCCCTTCTGCTGCCCATCCGCTCCTCATCCTGCCCCTCCCCTCCTCTATTGGTTCCCTCGCGTCTCGTGGTGCAGCGGCGTGGCGGAGGGGAATGCCTGGGGGCGTGGCGGGCTGAATACAAGAGAGCAGGAGAAGGGAGGGAAGGAGGGAGGGAGAAAGGGAGAGGTAAACAGGGAGATGGACCATCAGCCTTGATAACTTTATCGACATGGCCCTTTTCCCTCAGCGAGCCTCGAGGGAAGGAAATATTGAGCCGAATTTCGATTATATAAGCACGATATTCAACCAGTCCTCTCCCTCTCCCTCTATCTCCCTCTCTCTCTTTCTTCCCCACCTCTCCCTCTCGCTTTACTTTCCAATCCTATCTTCATCGCTTCTCACCCTTCTCTCTCTCTCTCTCTCTCTCTCTCTCTCTCTCTCTCTCTCTCTCTCTCTCTCTCTCTCTCTCTCTCTCTCTCTCTCAGTTCAGCGCTCTGTCACCATTTTCTCAATGTCATTCATTCTTTCCTCCTCCTCCTCCTCCTCCTCCTCCTCCTCCTCCTCCATGCACAATGATACCAAAGCGTGGACTAGTCCCAATAAAGAGAGAGAGAGAGAGAGAGAGAGAGAGAGAGAGAGAGATACTTTGACAGTTCCATGTGTTATGTGGTTTGAGGTGTGTGTGTGTGTGTGTGTGTGTGTGTGTGTGTGTGTGTGTGTGTGTGTGTTCTATTCTTCCTTTCTCTCTCTCTCTCTCTCTCTCTCTCTCTCTCTCTCTCTCTCTCTCTCTCTCTCTCTCTCTCTCTCTCTCTCTCTCTCTCTCTCTCTCTCTCTCTCTCTCTCTCTCTCTCTCTCTCTCTCTCTCTCTCCACAATCATTACCTCTCCTCCCCATTACACACACGCTCCCATCCCTCTCCCTCCCTCCCTCCCTCTCCTTTCCTTCAAAGTCCGTATTGAGGCCAGATACACACACAATGTCCCTTTATCCTTCTCCCGTCGCTTCTCGTCCTCTTGTGTTGTGCAAAAGCTGAAGGAACAATAATGAATGCATGATTTTTACTGATGGTGGTGGTGGTGGTGGTGGTGGTGGTGGTGGTGATGGTGGTGGTGGTGATCTCCCGCTGGTTCTTACATGTGTAATGACGAATCCTGCTGATCTGATGTCTTATTCTCTCTCTCTCTCTCTCTCTCTCTCTCTCTCTCTCTCTCTCTCTCTCTCTCTCTCTCTCTCTCTCTCTCTCTCTCTCTCTCTCTCTCTCTCTCTCTCTCTCTCTCTGTGTGTGTGTGTGTGTGTGTGTGTGTGTGTGTGTTTTCTTTTGTGCGTACTTTTCTTCATTTTAGGGCATAGATGTGTTTAGCTGAGAGAGAGAGAGAGAACATCCCTGGCGCTTCCCCAAATGACCTGTACTACCACTCTCTCTCTCTCTCTCTCTCTCTCTCTCTCTCTCTCTCTCTCTCTCTCTCTCTCTCTCTCTCTCTCTCTCTCTCTCTCTCTCTCTCTCTCTCTCACTTCTTTCTATGGTCTAGGCGACAAGATTAGATCTATCTATTTTCTTTCTCTTTCTCTAAACAGGGCCTCAACGCGGTGTTTTTTCTGTTTTCCCTTGGCCAGTGCGTAATGTAAGTGAAGTAGACGAACACTTCCTATAGAGGCGTTGGTGCCCTGCTCCCTCTCCGTCAGTCCATGCCCTGAAACACTCTCAAGTCCTGCGCCACACCAAGTCACCCCAGTACTCAGTGACGCTCGACTCTCTCATCATGACTGTTTTCAAAGGCCACAGGGATGATTAGCCGCGTTCCTCTTAGTGTTTATCCTGTCAGTAACGTGGAAATATTGCTAATCTATCATATGAACTATAGAACTATCCTTATGGTTTTGTATATTCAACCTGAGTGTTTTTAAAAAATGCAGGTGTAGCGTGAGGTGTCTTAGAATGTGCTCCGTCTCGACAACTTTCAAAAGATTCTACGTAGATGATGTGATGTTGGTTTTCAAGTCATTTTTTTATGATTGCAGTGAAAGAATAACTATAGATTTTCAAATTATTAAGCCGAGAAGCAGTCTTTGAATTCTCTGAAATTACTCGCGGTGAAGAGAGCAATGTCTGTCAGAATAACGAGTTTTTAAAGTTTTTTTTTTTATTTTTTTTTAGATAGTGATAAATCAACAAGACTCACATTATCAATAGGAGAAACACTTTTGAAAACCTTGCTAATCACACCCTCTCTCTCTCTCTCTCTCTCTCTCTCTCTCTCTCTCTCTCTCTCTCTCTCTCTCTCTCTCTCTCTCTCTCTCTCTCTCTCTGAAAATAAACGCGGTGAGAGATCAAAGTGTTTCAAAATTCGGGCTTTATTCTCATTTCACTCCACCCTCCTTCTGGTCGATCCTGTTGACGCAACTTCCCCATAACAACTTCCCTAGCTGCTCCTCTCCACTTTCCCGTTCACCGCACCTCTCCACCTCTCTCGCTCCCTCCCCTCCTGTCCCTCCCTGCGTACTGAGTCACCCCGGGAAGTAGAGAGAGAGAGAGAGAGAGAGAGAGAGAGAGAGAGAGAGAGGAAGGAAGGAAGGAAGGGTGTTAAAGGGACAATCAGATGGCTTATTTACGGCGTGAGAACCGATTCTGTACAACCTACCTACCTACCTACCCTTCCTTTAGCCTCTTACGTATCCTCTTCCCTCGTCCTAGTCTTACCGTGTCGTCTGTCTTGTAGTTACCATGCATCCTCTTCTTTCTCCTCCTTGTCCTCGTCCTTACGTCACTAGCGTGCATGTACTGAACACACCACTGATACTCCTTCCTAGTCCTATCGAGTCGTTTTCCTTGTACTCAGCAGCCTCGTCCTTCCCGTTTTCATCCTGTATCCTCGTCCTGCACACCACCAGTATTCCCGTGGCTTTGGGAGCGGTGTTAGGCATGGGGAATGAACAGAGAGAGAGAGAGAGAGAGAGAGAGAGAGGGGGACGTCCTGACACAAAGACCCCGCCGCCTGCCTGCCCTTTGTGCCGACACGACGATTACTCGAATATGGATGTTAGTTCTTGCCCGGGCGCTGGAGGGGCGGAGAGAGGGACAGAGGGGAGGCAGGGCAGGTGGGCGGCCGCAACCTAAGCCTAATCCTATGGGCGCTATCCTACTACTACTACTACTGCTGCTGGTGAGGCCGTGATCTGTGTATAGCGAAGGGCACTGACAGTATAGGAGCTCGGTCGTAGAGGCTGGCGATATTGGGGGGAGGAAGAAAAGAGGTGTGGGTGACAACGGCTGTGTATCGTGACAGTCGGCTGTGATAATTCAGTGGAATTCGCCACCCGTATACCCACACCCAGACCTAAATCTCGGTAATAACTCCCCGCTGTAACACTCAGATGGGGATTTAGTTTGGAAAGGAGAAGGAGGAGGTGATAAAGAATAAAGGGTGGTGTGAGGGTTAAAGGGAAGGACATTATAGGCTCTCGGTACGTTTCTCTGGTGTCCATCCCTTGTTCACTCTCACACTACTCTGAAATGTCATAACTGGGGTGGTGAAGGTTTGGAGAGAATGGCTGACAGGAGATAGAGAGGAATTATTAAGCGTGACAGTAGCCAAATTGCAAAGGAAATGTACATGTAGGTGTTTGTGTGAGGAAGTAGAATAGATATGAGAGAGAAATACGTGACATACTAATCAAAGAGAGAGAGAGAGAGAGAGAAATCATAGGAATAATAACTTGTTCACTATAGCTAGTTAAAGCAATGATATATATATAATACTAAAATAGAACAAGAAACTTCGAAAACTTTTATTACCATAGAATTAGAACAGTTTTGATACAGCAGAAGTAAATAAAGAACTATGATAGAATGTATTCATGCAATAAACATAATATAATCAAATTTCAGAAGGCAAACATAAACGAAGCAAGGACAAAGGAAGAATTAGAACCAAGACTCTTACTCAGCCTTTTTTTTTAGCACCAGTCACAGCAGCACCAAGGTCTGAAAAGCTTGTGAGGCTGGACAGTACCGGGGCCTGGCTGGCGAGGCTCGAGGTGTGAGTGGCGGCAGGACAAGGCACACGGCAAGGGTAGGAGGGCGAGCCAAGATGTTCTTGTGGCGCAGCAGTAGATGAAGAGGCGAGATAGTGGTGGAGACTGGGAAAATGGTGGTGATAGATAGGTAGATAAATAACATAAATAGGCATAAATAGACAGATAGATAGACAGGTGGATTAATAGATTGATAGATAAATAGACTTATTGATAGAGTTAATGAGTGAAAGTGTGATTAAATGAGGAATTGATTGACTGACTGACTGACAGAATGAATGAATGATTAACTAATTGACTGACTGAATAAACTTGAACGAAGCAACAAGAATGTAGCATCGCGCCATTAAAAAACAGGATTTTTATAAGCATGAGTTTTGTAGTAGCATAAAACACCCACAGATGGAGGAATACCTGAAGGAGAAGAAGAAGAAGAAATATTATACCATTAGAAACATAATTTGCAGCCTTAGTGATGGAAACTCAGTCACAAAGTCTTACCTAACCTAACCTAACCTAACGTAAAGTAGTGACTAGTGGTGATAACTGAAGAAATAACTAGTGGAGGGAACATTCTAGAGGAGGTAGACTGTGCTCATTAAAACTTTGAAGACTAAAATTGTCTGACAGGAAGGCGAGGGACAAAAAAATGAAAAAAAGAGGGTGAAAAACAAGTAGAAGAAAAAGGAAGACATCTTGACAAAATGGAAAGGAAATGAAATGACGTGGATGGTATTAATTCAGATGAGAGAGAGAGAGAGAGAGAGAGAGAGAGAGAGAGAGAGATTATACCAAAACATGAAGTAAAAACACAAGGAAAAAGGGGAATTGGTGTCAGTAGAAGGAGGAGGAGGAGGAGGAGGAGGAGCAGGTGGGGTCAGTGAAGTGGAAGGAAACAGATTAGGGCAACCATATGTAACTTGGCGAGGGTGAGAGGGTGGTCGCTTCTCTTTCTGTCCTCCTCCTCCTCCTCCTCCTCCTCCTCCTCCTCCTCCTCCTCCTCCGGTTTTGTGACCTCATTCCTTTCTTCCTTCTTTTCTTCCTTGCTCGCAATGTTGCTCTTCTTTCTTTCTTTCTTTCTTGAAATATTTCCGTCTTTCCTTCTCTAATTTTTTCCTTTTCATTTTTTATTTGCTTATTTTCTCTCTCTCTCTCTCTCTCTCTCTCTCTCTCTCTCTCTCTCTCTCTCTCTCTCTCTCTCTCTCTCTCTCTCTCTCTCTCTCTCTCTCTCTCTCCTTGACACCTTGAAATTGTATATAGCACACGTTCAGTTTCAAGATAATTTATGGAAAGAGGAGAAAAACACGAAGTCCTGTCTGATTTTGAATATACTATAGGTTTGATCGACTTTTCTCTCCCTCGTGAATTGTACTGTTTTGCTGGTAACTTTTTGCGCTACAGTCCTTAATTGTTGAGCTGAAATTGCAAGAAGATTTACTGAAAAGAAAAATCACTAAGTTCCGTCCAGTCTTCAGTGGTACGAGGAGAGAAACACACAGATAGACTTTTTTTTTTTTTTTTTTTTTTTTTTTTTTTTTTTTTGTGTGTGTGTTTTTTATTTATTTTATCACTCATCACACCCAGCCACGTAAAGGCGTACATGTCCGTTTGTTGCTTGGTCCTCCTTTGTGTTTGTGTGTGCTTCGGTCTGGTGTCAGTGCGTGTGTCTTCAGAGGGACAGTGGCTGCAGTCATGACAGTGAAGTGTTGCGGTCTCTGTCAAGTCTTCAAGTGGTATCTTTTTCTATTTTAATATGTGTATAGTTTTCCTACTCTGCATGTTAATGAGTTGAATGTCTCTCTCTCTCTCTCTCTCTCTCTCTCTCTCTCTCTCTCTCTCTCTCTCTCTCTCTCTCTCTCTCTCTCTCTCTCTCTCTCTCTCTCTCTCTCTCTCTCATTGTTGTTGTTATTCTTATACATTTTTTATCCGTTCTTTACAACTTGTTTTCATTTCTTTGCAGGTAAGAGCTGGACATGAAAAGACCAACAAAAGGTGCATGAATGAAGGTACAGTACTCTCTCTCTCTCTCTCTCTCTCTCTCTCTCTCTCTCTCTCTCTCTCTCTCTCTCTCTCTCTCTCTCTCTCTCTCTCTCTCTCTCTCTCTCTCTCTCTCTCTCTCTCTCTCTCTCTCTCTCTCTCTCTCTCTCTCTCTCTCTCTCTCTCTCTCTCTCTCTCTCTCTCTCTCTCTCATCTTACAACCCGAGGCCTGCGTTGCCGTCTTTGCATATTAAAATAGCGGATTAGCAGCGCGGCTTGACCTAACCTAGAGAAACTTAACCAGACCCACCGCACACAGCCTCTCCTCGCGTCGCCAACAAGAAGGGAGTTTAAGAGCGATGCGGCAGAAGAGAAGCTTGGTATAGACAGACGAAGAGCTTGGTCGATAAAGATTAAGAAAGGGAAAAGGGAAATAAAAGGATTGCATTATAGCCAGCAAGTATGTATATTTTTCGTAAATCACTTGAGGAGAAGCACTAGAAAGGTAAATAAAAGAGATAGGAAGAGAAGAAGTGTTGTGGGGTGTTTTTACATGTATGTTTTAAGTCCCCCGGCTGAGTGAACGTGAGGGATTTATATAGACAGAACTACGAGGAGGAAGAACTAGAAGAGAAATTTACTTACGGGAAAGAGAAAGAAAGGGAGACGTAAAGGCTTTGCTGTCGGTTGGTTGTGTTTGTCTGTGTGTTGTAGATAAAGGAAAATAAGTAAGAATGCAAGGAAACACGGTAGAGAAGAGGTTGGAAGAGAAGTAAATGCATAGGAAAGACATAAAGGGAAGGATAAAGCATTGTAATTGCTGGAAATTCTTAGGAGCTGTTTTGAAAGTGACGAGAGAACGGGAAGCAGGAAGAAAGGTAAAGAACAATGCAAGGAGACACAGATGGAGAATTAAAAGTCTTGAGAAATAAATAGGAAATAATTGTAATCGCTGGAAATTCGTATGTGTTGTTTTGAAAGTGACGAGAGAACAGGAAACAGGAAGAAAAGTAACGAACCAAACCAGGAGACACAGATGTAGAATAAGAAGCTTGAAGAAAAGTAAATGGGGAAGACATAGAAAGGGAAAAATAGAACATTATAATCGCTGGAAATTCGTATGCGTTTTGAAAATAGCGAGTGAACGGGAGACAGGAGGGAAGTTAAAAAGCAAAGCCAGCAAGAGGTTTGAAGAGAAATGAATGAGGAATGGAAGTAGAGGAAGACGTAAACCACTGCAATGACTCAGGTGTGTTCCCGTGTGTTGTTTTCAAAAATGCAAACAAAACAACAAAAGAAACATGAATGGAGAGAGATGAGAGAGAAGTAGATGGTGGGATGAATAGATAGTTAGGAGAGAAATAGAGAGAGAGAGAGAGAGAGAGAGAGAGAGACATAAGGCATTGTAATCGCTGGAGTGTGTAGGCGTGTGTGTTTTCCCAATCTGAACGGAACAACAGCAGCGTGCAGTGTGGAACCGACACTGCCGCCACCGCCGCCGCATGAGCCGCCTCCACAGCCGCCGCCGACCTGGAGACGTCAACAGGGCGGGACTTGAACACGAGGCCTGACAAACATCCTCCTTTGATTCCCTTTGACTTCTTCCCTCAACAACATTTTGCTCCGCGGCGGCTGTTAACTAAACCACGGCTACCACAACCTTCAAACGATGCCGGCCGCCTCTCATCTCTCTCTCTCTCTCTCTCTCTCTCTCTCTCTCTCTCTCTCTCTCTCTCTCTCTCTCTCTCTCTCTCTCTCTCTCTCTCTCTCTCTCTCTCTCTCTCTCTCTCTCTCTCTCTCTCTCTCTCTCTCTCTCTCTCTCTCTCTCTCTCATATTCTGTCCTGTCCCTTCTCTCCTCTCCTTTCTCCCTCTCTTTATCTCGTCTCTCTCTCTCTCTCTCTCTCTCTCTCTCTCTCTCTCTCTCTCTCTCTCTCTCTCTCTCTCTCTCTCTCTCTCTCTCTCTCTCTCTCTCTCTCTCTCTCTCTCTCTCTCTCTCTCTCTCTCTCTCTCTCTCTCTCTCCCCACCGATCTAAGCGAACAAAAGCAAATCGAAAGGAGGTTTGTTACGTTTACGATCCTTTATGATGTCTTTTTTGGTAGGGAAGAAGAGGAGGAGGAGGAGAGGAGGGAGAAGGAGGTTCTGCTAATATGACCTTTTTGGCATTGATATATTGGTCTCATTTCCAACTCTTATCACCTTCCCTCCCTCCTCTCTCTCTCTCTCCCCCTCTCTCCCTCTCTCTCTCTCTCTCTCTCTCTCTCTCTCTCTCTCTCTCTCTCTCTCTCTCTCTCTCTCTCTCTCTCTCTCTCTCTCTCTCTCTCTCTCTCTCTCTTTACCTCCCTTCATGCCAAATAGTCTCTCCTATGTTTCCCCTTTACAATTATGTGTATCTTCCTATCTTCCTTCCTTCCTTCCTTCCTTCCTTCCTTCCTTCTGTCCATCCTTGTTTCCTTGTTCTATATATATATATATATATATATATATATATATATATATATATATATATATATATATATATATATATATATATATATTTAATGTGATATCTTTTAAATATAAGTAGAATAGATTGGTTTCAAGTGTGTGTGTGTGTGTGTGTGTGTGTGTGTGTGTGTGTGTGTGTGTGTGTGTGTGTGTGCGTGCGCCCGCGCCTAGTTTGGCTGTGTAGGAGCAACGATGCGTGTATGTTTTAAGAGAGAAAGAGAGAGAGAGAGGTGGGGGGGGACGAGGGACAAACAATCAGACAGACAGACAGAGACGTAAGGAGACGGAAAGAGAAGCCGGCCGCTTGTTAAATCACAACTAACGAGAGAGAGAGAGAGAGAGAGAGAGAGAGAGAGAGAGAGAGCCAGCAGGTCATTTGTCGTTGAGGTTTGTTGGTAAGTATGATCGCCTCAGTACACCGAGGAGGGAGAGTGAGAAGGCTGGAGGGGAGGGAGTGAGGGAAGCGGGGATGGGGGCGTTGTGTGTGCTGAAGGGGTTGTCTCTCTCTGTCCAGTGACGTAGAGAGAGAGAGAGAGAGAGAGAGTATAGATCAGACTTCATTAATAACATTCGATATTTCCAAAATTTTCCTACTAAATATTGAAGAATGAGAGACACACTGACTAATAACACAGAGATAGATAGATAAATAGTACAATCAGACAGACAGACTGACAGACAGACAGACAGACAAATGGAGATACACACGTGAACAGGCAAAGAAACAGACAGACAGACAGATGGAGATACAACACACGTGAACAGGAAAGAAACAGACAGACAGACATGAAGACAGACAAATAGACGGAGATACACACGTGAACAGGCAAAGGAACAGACAGACAGACAGACAGACAGACAGACAGACAGATGGAGATAGACACGTGAACAGGCAAAGAAACAGAGAGACAGACAGACAGACAGACGGAGACAATAACTAGATAGCAGATAGAAAGAAGGAAATGGACAATAGAAAGGCCAAAAAAAAGGATAAAAAGATTTATAAACATGAAACGCATACGGAAAAACAACAACAACAAAAAGAATGGAAACAGACAGATGGACATACAAACAGACAGACAGACAGACAGACAGAGAGCAGCGGCGGCGGCGGCGGTAGCGAAGGGTCAGCTCGCGTCACCAAGCGCTGAGTGAAGGGGCGGAGTGGTGATGGGCCGGTGAAATAAGGGACAAGGATAAGTGGGTCGCCGCTCACCGGGTTAGTTATACACACCTTTCTTCTCTCCTCTTCATTATCAGCATCCCTCATGTCCTCCCCTCCCTCCCCTCATGACCCAGCACTCATTCACTCACTCACACACTCACTCTCACTCGCTCTCTCTCCGCTGCTCATCACCGGTACCATTCCTCATCGCCGCCCTCACGCACCCTCGCCGCCGCGCCCTCCTCACGGCACGAGGCAGGTAATGATAGGCTGGTAGGGGAGCCACGCAGCCCTGGGAGAGAGAGAGAGAGAGAGAGAGAGACAGACAGACAGACAGACAGACAAAGGGAAAGTTATAGTGTGCAAGATGAGGTATAGAATGCATCCCTCTCCTGCAAGGCTGCCGTCCATGAAGAGAAGCGAATGTGAAGTATGATCGCATTTAATGCATAAATTTGGATTCTGGAAATTATGTATATGACACACACACACACACACACACACACACACACACACACACACACACACACACACACACACACACACACACACACACACACACATACACACAGAATGAGAGAGAGAGAGAGAGAGAGAGAGAGAGAGAGAGAGAGAGAGAGAGAGAGAATCCTCGTTTTTCCGCACCGGTGCCGACATATTATCCTCCCATTAAACAATGAGCAGCGGGGCTGAAGGAAAGGATGTGTGCTGTCAGAAGATGTTCCAGGTAATGCGGCTCGTAATATTCTCCTGCCACACCTCCCTCTGCCCCGCACGCCTGGTGCTGAGGGGCAGCAGCAGCAGCAGCAGCGAGAACCATGTCTCCCTGAAGAGCAGGGAGCATCTTGGTGAGGCAGTTTCCGCCTGAGTGGCCAGCCAGTTCCGCTCGTCTCCAGGGATCCGCCGCGCCGGTAATGAGATCATTCATTTAGAGGAACATTCCTGGCAAGAAGTTGAAGCCGCGCCACGTAATGAGCCACGGGTGACGGGACGGGACAGGGGGCGTCGGGGGGGGGAGATGCCGCCGCCACGCACGCCACCAATGGCGAGGCAGACAGGGCGCTGATGGGCTGTCCCCGCCCCGCCCACTGTCTGCTGGCCAATAGTCGCTCTGTATTATTTATGGCTTAGCCATTGCCAGAAGTACGGCGTTTGTATCAATGTGTCTCCAAGAATGGACAAGAAGAAGTGTTTGCAATGGAATACCTGTCATTAGGGAATGTGTCCTGCCCCGCGGGGCCGTCAGGCACAGGGGCCACGCCGCTCCATCTTGAATGCGGTGCGAGAAAAGTGGAGGTGCACATTGTGGACGAGGGCGAGACGCAACCGAGGACTCGAGTGTGAGGCATCTGAGGAGGCTAATCCATGTGGCTCAGTGATTCGTTGTGGCTTGCGAGGGGGAGTGTGGCTGACGGGTGGTCGACCTGCACGCGTGACTCGCGTGGAAACTTGAGTGCTGCGGAAATTGCACGTATCCAACCACTTCATAATCTGCTCCACCAATAGTGAGTGGGTGGTGGCAGCCCATCACTGCGCTGTCAGCGAGGCGCAGCGCAGGTGCTGTGTGGCGTATGATGGGTGTCGTGACAGGGCGAGGAAAGTGTGGTGTAGTAGTAGTATTGTGGTAAAGAAATAGTAATAATAAACGAGTAGCTACGTACTACGCGGCGTGATCAGTGAGTGACTCGTGATGGTGACGCCAGGATGTGTGAGGCGCGGACCTGGCGGTTTCCTCGGCGTCTGCACCACTATGGTAAGCAAAAATATACAAAACAATACAAGAATAGTAAAGATTGGTAACGGTTGCTCTTTGCCTCCTTTCTTTACCTTCCCTTCCAGTAATACACTAAGGGTTTGTCCAGCCCTCGCCCTTGACTGTTTGCCAAACACGAGCAGTGAGACAAATCAAAGTGCAAAGAAACAAGGTTCAGTCTGGGAAATAAGTTGTGATGCTTTCCAACACACGTTACCTTCCACTGTGCTATCGCTCCAGACAGTTTCAGCAGTAATTAGTGTAGAGTACACAAGACAGCTATGGAAGCTATAAGAAGCCAACATGCATGCCTACACGCGTGGTAGTTCTTGTACGTATAAAGCATGCGTAGGCTACTTACAGCCTTACTCATGATCATCTATAAACTATCAAAGTTTCCCTTAACTCAGCACTAACAAACGTGTGTGGCATAATGAAATACCCTATAGCAAGGCCTCAAGCATCTGGCGCTGTATTGCTCTTTGTGATCGACGTTGTGACTGTGAAGGTAAACATTTTCCTTTATATACAGTGTAATGACGCCGCCGAGTATCATTGATTCCTTACTTGCATGTATGTGTGTCCTTTGGAGTTGGTGGTTGGGATAATGCACTTGTTTGGTGGTGTCTGATGGTGATCACCTCGCAGGACGTGGCGTGGTGGGAAACAGCAACAAGTCTGATAAAGAAGTGAGTGTGGAGGTGCGTGCGTGGGGATGTTTGCCTGTTCTCAGTCACAAAACACTCGACATGAAAGATCTTTTCACAGTAGTAGTGGTAGAAGTAGTAGTAGTAATAGTAATAGTAGTATAGAAGCAACATTGTCAGCATCATAATTTCCATTGCATTTTTTTTTTTTTTTTTTCTCACGTGTCTCGTCTCGTCACAACGTCATGTAACTTTTACTACAAAACTTGTAGACGAAAGAAATATACAAGCAAATTTTCTCAGTCGTCTTTTCATCATTTATTTTTAGTATTTTTTACATATATATATTATATGTATATTATGTCATTTCATGTGTGTGTGTGTGTGTGTTTGAATGGTTCTCCCTCACTCCTGTTAATTATTTTTTACATACAAACACACCACTACGTAATGAACGAAGTCCCAAGGCGCATCTGTATGTTCTCGCCACGTGTGTATTCATAAAGTTTTGCCGAGTTTCAATATCCATTGGACAGAGTAGCAAGGGCAGGGAGAGAATTAGGAGGTGGGGAGGAGGGAAGGTCCGTGTGACGCGAGAATTCTGCGGGACTCGCTTGCCACCTTTCAAGAACGTAAAGTGTCTTGGTTCTCCGTGTCCATTATGATCATCAATAACAAATACCACAAATACATTTCTTTTCCTATCTTCATCTTTATTTTAATTTCTTCCAGTTTCATCCATGTCATCTTTACTAATACCTCTTCTACCGTTACATTTCTTTATTCATTACTGATCCTTTCCTAAGAAACGGTTTTTTTTCTTTTTTCTTTGTATACGGCTTGATAGTTTTTCTTTTTCCAAGCATTTTCATCCCATCGGAAGAAGAAACAACTAATGCAGTGAGTGGGGAGGGGGGAGAGTTTTCTGCTGCTGTGTTGTATCTCTTCACTAATCAGTTAGTTAGATGAAGCCTTGCAAGAGTCACTCAAGGTCCAGCAGATGTCCCGCGTCTGTCTGGTTACCTTACACGTGATCCTTTGTCTCTGTTACCTCAACCACCTTCATAACCATTTCCATCACCATAAACTTTGCTCCCGTTAACACCATCACGTCTACCGCCATCACTTTTACCTCCACCACCACCATCACCACCTCCACCTCCTTCACCCCCAGGCAACACTGCTCTACCTTCCACATTTCAGCGTATCAAGAGCTTAATCTTGACTATAAACTCTCTCTCTCTCTCTCTCTCTCTCTCTCTCTCTCTCTCTCTCTCTCTCTCTCTCTCTCTCTCTCTCTCTCTCTCAATTATCCCGTTAAGAGTCATTAGTATGATATGGGATAATGTTTCTTGATAGTGTGTGTGTAATGCATCCCACTCAGCCTGGCCCGCTCAGCATTCCTTCATAGACAGCGATACCATCTCTGCCGCCACCACAGACGTCTTCTTTTTGCGAAGCTGACAGAGAGAGAGAGTGTGTGTGTGTGTGTGTGTGTGTGTGTGTGTGTGTGTGTGTGTGTGTGTGTGTGTGCGTGACTTTTCTGACACCTTTCCTTTTGCCTTACAATCATTCACACACACACACACACACACACACACACACACGTATACAAGCAAAGATCTTCATTCCTCAATTTCATTCATAAGAGACTAGTCATGTTGCGCTCTCTCTCTCTCTCTCTCTCTCTCTCTCTCTCTCTCTCTCTCTCTCTCTCTCTCTCTCTCTCTCTCTCTCTCTCTCTCTCATTTGATCCTCTATTACCTAAAAGAATGTTATTTTCTAATTTTTGCTCTTTTTTTTCCCCCACTACTTTCATTTTTCAACCTTACAAACTCCCATACCCACCTTCACTGTCCCCTTCCTTTCACACACTTCTACTCGTACCTCTTTCACACCACTCACACTCCCACACACACTCTCACAACCACAAACTCACCTCACCTCACACATCCCACACGATTCATACATCAGACTCAACCACCCAATTTAGTCTTCTGTATTTCTCCTTTCCTTCGCACTGACCTACATTTTTCTACCTCCCAAGCACACACACTCCTCATTCCATACATCACTTGCGACCACTAAATTGTCTTCCACTCTCCTCTTACTATCACACGCTCCTGTCATCTGGTCTCACACTTAATGGCAGAACTTCTACTACTTTCCAAAGGCTCCAGTTGCAGCGACACGGCTAATTAAGGGTGTTTTTGCGGTTCTAAGGGCAAATGAATAGTACTTCTACACTATTAACAGGAGAAACACCCTCAAGAACCTTGTTGATCATATATGTGGCCTTTGAAAATAATCGTGGTGAAAGAGCGGAACGTGTCTGAATCTCCACACCCTACGCGTGTCATAATATCATACATAGCTACCAAAACTAGTCATTTTTCCCTCCCATCCACACACTCTTGCCTACCAATCTCATCCTACAAATACTCACTTCTCAAACACCACACGCATCCTGTAAATCATAAATAAACACCAAAACTCAGGACGCCTCGCCGGACGGACCAAACAAGCTTACAAACAATCAAACGTCACGGTCGCGAGAATAAACACGTATTTAGCGGAACATAAACGTTTTGGTGCTCGCGTCCAAACAGTACAAGAGTAACAGCAGTGCCCGGGGCGGTGATGGGGAGGGGACCACGGACCAGGAGGAAGTGGCCCGGACGTGACGGCAGCTGTACACACACACACACACACACACACACACACACACACACACACACACACACACACACACACACACACACACACACACACACACACACACACACACACACACAAGAGGTATGCATCACTTACCTACAACGTTCTTTTTCCACATGCAAGTCATTGGAGGGTGAGAGAGACAGTACAACATAAGAATGGGTTGTTGGGTGTTCAGTGTGTCGTACAAAGAATTAAAACTTTTGCAAAGAGAATGGAAGGTTTTAAACATTTGTCATGGAGATTTAAACATTTTTTCCACAGATTTACGCATTTCGCACAAAAAGATAAGTATTTCCTACAGAGCAATGAGAGTTTTGAATAGAGCATTAAGAGTTTCGTACAGAGCATTAAATCTTTCTTATACAGAGCATTAAGAGTTTTCTATTTATAATGAATTAAGATTTTCGTAAAGAGAATTAAGAACATTTATGGCTTCGTTCAGGGAAGCATTGCCTGTTCTCATTTGGCTGCCTATTCACTATCTCGGCTCGTGTTATGCGTCAGTTGTTGGCAAGAGCACTCTGAGGATGAACCCAATTGCACCCTTCACTCTCTTCCACCCTCTCGTGAGACTGGGGCGTAGGGAGGTGGCGGGCGGGAGGTGGGAGGTCGCCCCGCCGTGATGCTGTTGTTGAGGGTCGTAGGGAGGTGGCGGGCGGGAGGTGGGAGGTCGCCCCGCCGTGATGCTGTTGTTGATGTGATGCTCGTTAGCGTTAAGTGGCGGAATGGAGGCTTAGAGATCAATATTCCAACCATGCAGCCAATAAGCATCTGTGTCTGGATGTCTGGCAGTCTTGGCGCCGCTCAGCCTTCGTTAATAGCTGAGGTCCTGGGCTTGATTGTTCCCGAAGTAGTTTATTGCTGCCATGCCTCTGTTTGCCAAGGGAATATCTATGCATGTGTATGTACCTGAACGCACTTTATGACATTAAACCCACATTAACTCCAGGAGGAATCCCTTGTTACTGCCATAAGCCTTAGAGTGTCCCAAGCAGCATCATTGGAAGTCTTAGTGGCGGCCGTGTTTGCTTTCTATAGAGGGATGGAGATTACGTGGGATGAATAGCGACCAGAGCCAAGCATGAGCGTAATTGTGGCTAATCCCCGATATGTTGCGAGGCTCTCTTGTGATCCCGAGTCGGTGCAATGTTCCAATAAAGGGACCATATGGATTTGCCTCTCCAGCATGTATTACTAAACGCTTTGATCTTTCACCAGGGTTACTTTCAAAGACTCCAGCGATTGTTAGTTTGATTCTCACGGTGTTTTATTCCTGTCAGTGGAGAAAAACTCTTATTACACTCTTGCTACAGTCAAGAAATCTAACCAAACTGAATTCATTTTTTTAAATAGACGCTTTGATCTCTTATCAGCATTATGGATTCAAAGGCCACAGAGATCAACAGTCTGATTCTCATGGTGTTTGATTCCTGTCAGTAGTGCAAAATCTCTATTAAATAAGTGAAAGTTTCAATATCTTCTATTAGAAAGTGTTAAAAGAAGTAACCTACAAATCAGATGAAGAAACTATAGGCACACAAGTCTCTCTCTCTCTCTCTCTCTCTCTCTCTCTCTCTCTCTCTCTCTCTCTCTCTCTCTCTCTCTCTCTCTCTCTCTCTCTCTCTCTCTCTCTCTCTCTCATTAACAATCTTATTCCTTACATCAAATTTTCCACTCCTACTCGTTTATTAATTCTTGCCTATACTGCTGATGATCCTTCCCGTCCTCTTCACTACCTCACAAAAAGTATCTGTTGAAGTACATCGATCTTCTTCCTCGATATGCTTCTCACGACTCACTCATTGCCTTCTTTCTCATAGCTGTCTCGCTGCAAACCGTATCGTCTTCACGTGTGTTGTAGCATCCTTGGATAGTCTGTGTGTAACCTTAAGCAGCCCTGAAGAAAGACAGGCTAGTGCGTCGCGTCAATCTCAGAGGTTGAATTTGTGATAGCTACTGGGTCACAGCTCCCTAACCAAGCTTGGACCATAATGTCTAAATATACTTATATGCACAGCTCCTCCGCTACTTTGTAAAGCGTCTAGCTATAGTTATACGTTCTCTTCAGGGTATTTTTATATTTTTAATGATATATTAACTAGATTCCTACCTTATTAACAAGAGAAGTGCTATTGAGAACACTCCTCTGATCAACTTTGTGTCCTTTGAAAATAGTCGTGCTTAGAAAGAAAAGCGTTTCTGAATACCAACCCATGAACCACCGGCTATTTGCTGCCAAACTTTGCCTTAAGTCTTGACCAGCTGGACTTGCTATAGGTAGTACTGTGCTCTCTCCGTCTCCTGCCATCCTCCCTCGACGCGTTTACCTGATGCTTGTAATGTATGTTGGTGCTTGTCACAGAGAGAGAGAGAGAGAGAGAGAGAGAGAGAGAGAGAGAGAGAGAGAGAGAGAGAGAGACGCGCAGATAGATAGATAAATAGACAGAATCTTTTGACCACAATCTGCAGGTATTTTTATTTATATTACATGACACATGAATATCAACTGAACACATTGAATAGTTCACTAATATTTGTAACTTTTAGTGATCATTTATACCTTAGAGAGAGAGAGAGAGAGAGAGAGAGAGAGAGAGAGAGAGAGAAAACCATATAGACAGATAAACACGAATAAACAACACGCAAATGAACTGAACAAAAAGCAATGATATAAAAAGCCGAAATACCCATAGATATTGAATCCATCATTAGTACCACCAACACTACATACTCACAACTCACTGACCTGGAGGCGCCAGCACTACAAAGCTACACGAGTCAAAAAAGCAAGGCACAATAGCTCATTAAATGCTAATCAACCACAAAAACAGAGCGCAGCGCTAGTAATGACCGCGGCAGATAGTGACGCACCGAAAAGACTTACTAATATCAGTATTCAAAAATCCTTTGCTCTCTCACCACGACTATTTTTCCAAAGCCACAGAGATGATTAGCGGGGTTTTCAAGCGTGTTTCTCCAGTTAATAATGTAGAAATCTTGTCAATCTGCCTCTAAAATCGTAAAAACAACTTTAAAAACTAGTGTAAACTTAAATAAACCCTTTTGAAATAGTGGAGGTGAAGCACAGAAGTATTTGAGTATATGAGCCACAGACGCGCAAGGCTTCAGTAGCTTCGAATTACAGGAGTGGCCGATGAGCCGCCAAAAAGATAGCATTGGTTAGAATCTGCCTAACGAGTGGTGGGTAGTGAAGTATGAATAGATAGATAGATAGACAGACAAATAGCTAGATTTTTAGGTAGTTAGGTATTTTTGATAGGTTGCTGAGTAAGTAGATCGATAGATATATATTTCCCTTGATACAAAGACAGGTAAATAGATACATAGACAGATAGACAGGGAGATAGGTAAATGATGAATAGATAAATGGAAAATCAATAGGACAATTTTTCATCATCGTTTCCATTTCTAATTTCTAAACATCAGAGAGAGAGAGAGAGAGAGAGAGAGAGAGAGAGAGAGAGAGAAAAAATATATAAATAAACAAGTAAGTTAGTGTGCAGTAAAGGTGAGAGGTAAAATGCATCCTCTTCCTGCAAAGGCGCCTGTCCAAGAAAATTAAGTGAATGTGCATTATGGTGTGGATTTAATGCATAAATTTGGATTCTGAAAAGTGTGTGTGTGTGTGTGTGTGTGTGTGTGTGTGTGTGTGTGTTTCTATGAGAGGGGCACTGGTCATGGTAACAAAAAGCAAGGGAGACAAAAACTATATCCATTGGAGGTGCTAGTCCCGAAAAAAAAAAATGAGAAGGATAATCCAAAACTACAGTAGAGGATAAGTGCTTTGAGTGTGTGTGTGTGTGTGTGTGTGTGTGTGCAGAATAACACTAAAAGGTTGAGGCTGGCGTGACAGTCTCATGAGGTAGCTAAGTGTCTGAGCCAACACCCCGCAAAGCATGACGGGTACACGCAGTGACTGGCTGCGGGAGGAGGCAGGATGGGAAGCCTCCTGAGCCTTTTCCCTCGCCCGTCACGTCGCCTCAAGTCTGGTGTTTGTTGCAGGCATGAGTGTGGGCGGCGGCGACGGCTGGAGCAAGTGCTGGTGAAGGCAGGTCGAGCGGCACCAGCTGCAGCATCTGAAAGACTAGCGGCGGCCGAGCGTCTCCTTGGGGCAGCAGCAGCAGCATGAGGGGCGCCGTGCTGCTGAGGGCGGCGGTGGGGGCGCTCCTGCTGCTGACCTGCCCGGCCTTGGCCAGGATCGTGGGCTCCTGGATGTAAGTGTTGTGTATAGTTTTGTACCTCGACTTTCCTTCCTGTATATCTTTCTTCCTTATCCTTTCTCTTCCTCTCTTTTTGCTTTCATCTCCCTTTCCTCTTTGGTCTCTGTTTTTTTTTTTTTTCCTTCAATACATATGTTCCTCACATTCTTTCTCTTCTTTTTTTCTTTTTTCCCCTTTTTTCTTTCTTTCATCTCAGTTTCTTATCACTATTATTGTTCTCTTCTCTTTTCCTTATTTTTTTCCCTTTTCCTTTTCCTTTCATATTTTTTTCGTATATCTCCTTCTCTTGCCTCTCTCCTCACTTTCATCCTTTTTGTCATCTCTCCCTCCCATTTTTTCGTTTCTTTTCCTCCACTTTTCATGCTTTCTTTTCCTTTCTTTCCTTTCCTTTCATTTCCTTTCATTTCATTTCATTTCATTCCTTTCCTTGCTTTTATATCCTTTCCTTTATCTTCTTTCTGTTCTCTCTTCTTTTCCGTATTTTTTCCTTTTTTCATACTTTTCTTTCCTCCTATTATCTCTTTACCCCTTGCTTCGTTTTCCTTCCCGTTTCCTTCTTTTCTCTTTTTTGTTATTACTTTTCCTGCTTTTCTCTTCCTTTCCCGTCACTCCTTCCTCTTCTTATCTACAGCATGGCTTTTTTTATCGTGTGTCTTTCCTTCCCTCTTCACACATGTCATACTCACCATCTCACCTCTCCTCCCACTCACTCCAGCCACGCGCACATCCCATCAAGCTTACATTTCTTACTGCAGCCCATAGAGATACAGTAAAACACTCCTTTACCACCTCCTCACTCTTCCATATCATCTTGTGCAATAGTCTTCATCCCTACACACCCTCTTCCTTGTCCTCTAATTATCATTTATTCTTGCACTATTCACGACCGTCAGACACAAACCGTCTCCCTAATTGCCGAGTTTGGCAGGACTTGGCATGCAGTGTCCCGAGGTGTGACGGAGGGTTGGACAGTGTTGTGGTGACTCGATAAACATGCACTGCCGGACGCCTGATTCTCTTATGAAAGACAGTACTGTTGTCTACACATCACGTATTTACTGTTTATCCCTTCAGTCCTTCATCTGTGTATAGGCCGAATGCTTTCTCTCTCTCTCTCTCTCTCTCTCTCTCTCTCTCTCTCTCTCTCTCTCTCTCTCTCTCTCTCTCTCTCTCTCTCTCTCTCTCTCTCTCCATCAGTAAAAATTCATATTGTAAATGTTACACGAATGTATTATTTCAATTAGAAATACAGCTAAAGATTAGACATTTAAGTAGTTAGAGTAGTAAAAACCATTGTGACACCAATGCAAGGCGTGCTTCACCTGTCGTTAGTAATTCCCGCCAGGCTGCTCTCTTTCCAATGTCTCAGGCGATGGTTGGTTTCTTGCAGTCCAGAGTCCCTAACTCGACATGACTAATGTAGTTTTCTCGCCCTCCCAGAAATATACAAGCCTATATTTTTCTTACTTTGAGTCGTCTTCTCATCAAGTGCTACTAACTTCCTTTTGTGTTTAAGTAGTAAGACATTCTCTACATATATACGGTTTCATGTACTCAAAGCAAATAGTTTGGATGTTGGTGAAGATACAATGAAGCACTGTAAAATGCACGATTTGCAGTAAACACGATCAGCTAATAGTAGGCCAGTATTGATTCCCAACCGTGCGCCACCTTGGGGGAGGGACTTGTGCCTCTAGCGATTGTGAACAAAGTACTACTACTGGACGTTAATAACTCCTCCACACCTCTCCTTCACACCTCCCGACACACACACATCCTCACTTATCAGTTTTTCGTGTCTATCTCCACCTCCCATCTTGTACAGGCTACCTTTTGTATCACTTCCTCTCTCTCTCTGCCATGGAGTATGCCATTGGCATACACCCTCATTGCTAAAGCAACATCGCTGCCAAGAAATAGTCTATTTATGTGTACTTGTGTCAGGTATTCATAAGATTCTCACATCAAACTCTAGGATGAAGAGAGTCAGATAGAATATTTTTTTTTTTTTCCTTAGACCATGTGAAATGCAACGTATATGATTGCAATTATTGTTCTCTTCCTTTACGAGCTATAATCATAAGCCAGTAGAGCCAAACAACTCACTGCCTGAAATAACTTGTCGTAATGAAAGTGCCAGTCCTTACTGAAACTCACTATGGTGTTTGTTTCTTGCAGAGTGTAAGTGGAAGGGAAGATTACTTGACCATTTAAGCATTAAAGCTTCTAGAAGCTAACACTTGTGTGCTATGTAAATCTCTGACGATTATTTCACTTGTCTCCTTATAAAGCCTGGAAATACTGGACTGTGGCCTGTTAGTTTGTTAGCTGTGGCTATTTTTCCAATTGTCTTTGAAATGACATGTCAAAGCAACGCTACGCCCGCGAACGTATAGTGTTGTACTCTCACATATATGTCTAGTACTTGTATTGCGTTAAAGGGAGCTAGTCGAAGGCTGAATAGATAACTGGAACGTACCAAGCAGAAACGTATTGATGTTCTTAATCAGAAGATTATGAATTTGAAAAGATGGTAGCTGAGTTTAAATAGTTCCCATGCTCTAGATATCTTGGTGATGCTGTGCCGTGTGATGCAAAGCATTGATTAATTATTAACATCAAGCAATGCGGTGAGGGTTGCCAGTCTTCTATTCTAACATGAACCGTGAGTATACTGATGTTTGTCTCGAGTATGTTGACGACGAGAAAAATTAACAAGAAGCGAACGATGAGAATTTTGTATGTAAGAACAGTATTGATTAACTAACTTCAACTATGAGTAAAATAAGAGTTGAACAAAATAAAGTAGTGCAAGAAGGAAAATTGAATGAGAGGGAAGAAAACCATCGCTTCCTTGGCAATGTTTCGGATACTTGCTTCGAAACTTCAGGTATATCACTTTAAAGGTAGACTTGGCAGTACTGCCTGGACCAGGAGGTGGTGTGGGCTGCATCATTCCTTAATTTGGGTATTACGGCGAGCCAAAATACCTATATAGGAGTGTTGTGTTTTACATTTGTTTATGCGTTGTGATTCAAACTGACCGCTTCCTGGTCGGGAAGTTTCATCATAATGAAGTGGCTGGTTAGTGTGTGAAGAATTCTGATTGTGAAGGAATATTTGACATAGCGAAGTTGTGATCTGGAAATGTTCTCTTGAAAGCATCTGGGGTGAAGCGGCAAGGTAGTGTCTGAGAGAGACTCTTCTTAGCGGCATATCTGACGCCGAAAAGTGGAAAGATGTGCGCAGAAATGTACTATGTAGTTACTGCTTTAAAATGTGTCTAGATTACTGATTCCTTGCATACCAAAGTTGCCGTTATATCAATATGAGTATAAAACACAATATCTTTCGCTTTTAATTCGAGTTTTTTTAATAAGTATTTAAAGATTACAGTATACCGACATATGCACTACGTGTAAGTACCAGAGCTGGCTCCTTACTTGGAACAGTTTTCCAACCTTTATTTCTAACAAAAGGGACAACCGTAATTTGCTTTCATAGCAGCGATCATTGGCTAGATCTGCCTCTGATGTGTAGTTTTTCAGAGGCGCCCTCCACACCCCCCTCTTTCCGTCCCTTTCTCATCCCCCCCCTCTCTCTCTCTCTCTCTCTCTCTCTCTCTCTCTCTCTCTCTCTCTCTCTCTCTCTCTCTCTCTCTCTCTCTCTCTCTCTCTCTCTCTCTCTCTCTCTCTCTCTCTCTCTCTCTCTCTCTCTCTCTCTCTCTCTCTCTCTCTCTCTCTCTCTCTCACACACACACACACACACACACACACACACACACACACACACTAACTATACTCGTAGCTTGGTGCACGTGAGGGTGACGATGAGGAAGCAGTATTTCCTTAGGCAATTGAAAGCCGGGATGAAAGATTAGATACAAGAAGCTGCCCTGCCATTACAGTTTAAGCAACATATTCATATTAATCAAGAGTTTTAGTCTTTATTTCCGAGAAACCTCATTACTAAAGAAACAGAGGGGACGGCTTAGGTGGAGGTGATAGGGAGTGGTATGTGAAACGTAGAAACAATGAGGTAGTGGGTATGTAGAGGCGGACTTCAAGTGGGGTTGAGAAAGATATGGCATAATTAACATGTCAAGACCTCTGGTTTGTGATGCTCACTGTGAAAATCCCTTGATTTGGTAGGAAGGCCGTTTCTTCAAATAGGGAACCATCGATACATCTGCAGAGTTTTTGTAGAGTCATTACTTGTTTGCACAGGTAATGTTTGCTTGTTACGTTTTGCCTGTGTGGTCTCAATATGAATGCATTAATTCTCGTGACTAACTCGGTCAATCTGCTTTACAGGAACCTTGGTCTGCAGGGATACGAGGTATGGAGGAATCCACAAATTTACCTGATTGGGTCCCAGCCGCTGTGCACACAGATTCCCGGACTGTCCCTGGGTCAGACAAAACTGTGCCAGCTGTACCAGGACCACATGGGCAGCGTGGGCCGCGGCGCCAAGACTGGCATCCACGAGTGTCAGTGGCAGTTCAGGCACCGAAGATGGAACTGCTCCACTGTGGACGACTCGACTGTATTCGGCCCGGTCCTGCAGATCCGTAAGTTGAACTGAAGTGACCATTATACTTGTTAATACCCGGCTGATTGGTGAGACGCAGAGCTCCTTGTCTGACTAGTAAGACGCGAAGTTCCTTGCCTGACTCGTAAGACGTTAAGTTCTTTTCCTCTCGGAAGTTCTCTACAAGAGAGAAGAGACAGTAGTATGCACAGTTCCAATGTGACTCTTAGTGTTCTGGAATTTTTAACAGCAATGTATGATGAAGTCATTCTACTAAGTTATGTGTTGAAGTAGGTATAGTGTATGGTTTAGTTTATGCACATTTTCTTTGCAGCGAGCCGTGAAGCAGCCTTCGCCCACGCCATCGCCTCAGCGGGTGTGGTGTACAGTGTGTCGCGGGCGTGCAGGGATGGCCAGCTCACCACCTGTGGCTGCTCCCCTGCTCGCCGTCCCAAGGACCTCAACAAGGAGTGGATCTGGGGCGGATGTGGAGACAACGTGGAATACGGATACAAGTACGTCTACAACAATTCATTCCTAAGTAGATTTTTTTTTTTTTTTTTTTTTTTTTTTTTTTTTTTTCATCATATTGTAGTATTGCTACTGGATTTATGTTAGGTTCATGTTATGTGTACGTGTGCGGTATTTCCTTCTGTTGATGTGTACCTTTCCTCTTTATCATTATTTTTAAGATGATTTCTACGCATATCGTTGTCCAGATAAGTTGCATTCTTAAACGTGTTCCTTACCTGAACATTTCCAGCAAGTAACTTTGTTATTTACGTTTTCAATAATATTTTCATGGCTCAGGTGATTCTTAACTTAGTTGGCTTCTGCATCACCAGTGGGAAATTGTTATATATATATTTTTTTATTATTGTTATTTAAGCTCTACGATAAAGCATTAGTAAAGTATTAGTACTCTCCTTTCAATGCGAGTAGTATACATAAACTGTGTATTGTTCCTAAGGCTCATTTTTATCACCTATTTACTGCTAGGTGAACAGGGGCTGCTCAATAAGAGGCTTACCCATTTGCCTTGCCGCGCCCGGGACTCGAACTCAGGCCTTCTCGATTGTGAGTAGCCACAAGTCCACAAAAACGACGCGGTGTGTGTGTGTATGTGTAAGGGTTGGTAGGCGTGGTGTTGTTTGTTCTTCCTATGTATTCTTCACCGAGTCTCATAATATAACTGTGGAAATACCTCCAACACACACACACACACACAGTAAAATGGAGAGAGAGATAAACATAAAAAAGGTGATAAATAATATCATTAATGTGGTGCAGGAGGAGGGAAAAGACCTAGTACAAGAAATAGAGGACTTCCATAGAATTGGAAAGTTCACAAGAGAAGGTATGAGGCCAATAAGAATCAAACTTAAGTCACAAAAGGATGTAGATGAATTGGTGGAGAAGTCATGGAGGCTAGCCCAGCAGGAAACAACAAGGAAGATTTGGTTGAGAAGAGATCTCGGTGAAAAGGAAAGAGAAATGTTAAATGAGTTGAGAAAGGAGGCTTTGAAAAAAATGAAGAGAGGACAGAAGAGGAGAAGAAAGAGTTTTTCTGGAGAATCTTGGATATGAGACTGAGGAAGTGGTTCATAACCCAGAAAAGTACAGCAAGAAAGGACTAAAGAAACTTACGTATGAGCGAATGTAATGTATTCCAACATAAATGGAGTGATATCGGGATTTTAGAACTCAACGATTACTTGAGGGACAAGAACCCAGATATTGTGGGTCTTACTGAAACAAAACTGAGAGAGGAGAAGACCTGATGATGGTTGGAGAAGGAAATATAATGTTTGGAAAAGAAATAGAGTAGGTAAGATGGGAGGAGGAGTGATGTTGCTGGTTAAAAAGATATAAAGGTGGATCAAGTGAAAGAAGGTATGGGAAAGGCAGAAGTGCTAAAGATCAGAGCAGAAACTAATGAAGGAAAAAGAGGCACTACATAGTGGTGTACGTACCACCTAAGACAAATGCATGGTCAGTACAGGAATATGAAGAAATGATAAGTGATACAGGAACATGTCTGGAAGAAATGTTGGGTGGCTGTGAACGAACTATAATGATGGGAGATTTTAATTGTAAAGAGGTGTGTTGGGAGGACTGGTCAATGGAAGGATCAGAGACAACATGGGGAAATACACTATTGACACTGGCAATGGAAAATGTGTTAACTCAGTGGGTCAAAGAAGATACTAGGTTTGGAGGAGAGGGAGCATCGTCAAGACTGGACTTGGTCTTTAGTACAGAGCCAATGGTCATTGAGGAGATGAGGGTGGAGTGCCCTTTAGCAAAGAGTGATCATGCAGTTTTGGAGTTCAAGGTGATAGATGAAGAGAAATCTAGAAGAAATGAAGAATATAAAGTGGGAAGATGGAATTATGCCAAGACAGATTTTGGAAACCTAAAGAAATTCTTTCAAGAGACAAATTGGATGAAATTCAAGAGTGCTAAGGAGCAAATGAAAAGTGGAAGGAATTTATAAAAATATACAAAGAAGGTGAGAAAAATTTGTACCAATAAGACAACATAGAGAAGTTGGAAAGCAGGACTGGTTTAACGATAGATGTGAAAAGGCTAGAACAAGAAAAGAGGATGCATGGAAGAGGTGGAGAAGGAAAAGACGGATTAAGCAGTGGGAAAGTTACAAAAGAGCAAGAAATGAATATGTGTTGATTAGAAGAGAAGAAAGAAAGAAACAAGAAAAGGATATAATTGATAAATGTAAAGACCAACCAAGGCTTTTTACAGACATGTGAACAACAACATCAAAAATAGAGAAAGTATTGAAAGTTTAGAAGTAAATGGAGTATGCAGTGAAGATCCCAGGAAATGGCAGAGGCTATGAATGGATGCTTTCGGAAGGTATTCACAAAGGAGACTGCTTTTGACAAACCACTGGTAATGGAACAGAAAGGGATTATGAAGGAGTTTCAAGTAACTGTGGAGGAGATCAAGAATATGATGGGGAGTTTAGAAGTGAGAAAAGCTGTGGGACCTGATGGGGTATCAGGATGGATTTTAAGAGAATGCAGGAGCAACTGGCAGAAAAAGTTTGTGAAGTAATTGATGCCTCATTAAGGGAAGGTGTAGTGCCCCAAGACTGGAAAAGAGCTAACATTGTCCCAATCTATAAATCAGGTAACAAGAGAGACCCATTGAACTATAGACCAGTGTCACTTACAAGTGTGGTAGCTAAGATGTGTGAGAGGGTGGTGAAGAATAGATGGACAGACTTCTTGGAGAAAATGACATACTTTGTGAGTGTCAATTTGGTTTTAGAAAAGGGCGTTCATGCACGACAAACCTGATATGTTACTATTCGAGGGTGATAGATGTAATACAGGAAAGAGATGGTTGGGCTGATGGAATATATCTGGATTTAAAAAAGGCCTTTGATAAGGTACCACACCGGAGACTGATCTGGAAACTTGAAATGGTAGGAGGAGTGCATGGCAGTTTACTAAAATGGATGGAAGACTTTTGGTAGGAAGAGAAATGAGAACAATAATTAAGGACAGACCATCAGAATGGGGCTTGGTGGAGAGTGGAGTTCCACAGGGATCAGTGTTGGCACCAGTAATGTTCGCGGTCTACATAAATGACATGGTGGATGGGGTGTCCAGTTATGTGAGCCTATTTGCAGACGATGCAAAATTGTTAAGAAAAGTGAGATGTGACAAAGATTGCGAACTACTCCAGGAAGACTTGGACAGAATATGGAAATGGAGCTGTACATGGCAAATGGAGTTCAACACGACAAAATGCAAGAAAATAGAGTTTGGCAAGAGTGAAAGAAGAATCAGGAGTATGTACAAGATAGGAAATGAAGACATAAAACCAGTCATGAAGAAAAAGACCTTGGGGTGACAATTACCAATGACCTATCGCCAGAGAGACATATAAACAAAATAATTGGAGAAGTATTGAACTTATTGAGGAACATAAGAGTGGCGTTCGTATATTTAGATGAAGAAATGATGAAGAAAATAATTACTGCAATGATAAGACCGAGGCTTGAATATGCAACAATACAGTGGGCTCGAACTTAAAGAAACACATAAGGAAACTAGAGAAAGTACAGAGGGCTGCAACAAAATGGTGCCTGACTTAAGAGATTTGACTTATGAAGACAGACTGAAAAGAATGCAACTTCCAACCCTGGAAAACAGAAGAGAAAGGGGAGACCTGATAGCAATATACAGAGTGATGATTGGCATGGAAAAATGGATAGGGAAGATCTGTGTATGTGGAATGAAAGAATGTCGAGAGGGCATGGGAAAAACTAAAATGGCCACTTATAGGAGAGATGTGAAAAATATAGCTTCCCTCATAGAAGGGTGGAAGCATGGAATAGTTTAGACGTGGAAGTGGTCAACGCAAGGAATATTCATGATTTTAAGAAAAAGCTGGACATTAATAGATATGGAGACGGGACAACACGAGCATAGCTCTTTTCCCGTATGTTACAATTAGGTAAATACAATTAGGTAAATACACACACACACACACACACACACACACACACACACATGCAAATGGGCAAGCCTCTTTATGTGAAGCCCCTGTTCACCTAGTAGCAAGTAGGTACGGGATGTAACTCGGAAAGAAATAAAGACAGGACAACTGTAAGAGATATCAAGAAGTTCAGTTTTTCTACATAGATGTGTAAGAGGTGTGGAATGGCTTAAATAAGAGAGTCATGGAAGCAAGAACAATCAATCTAGTTCAAAGAAATGTTTGATTTTCATAGATTTGGATTTTCATAGATTCTTTTCCTGTATGTTACAAATAGGTAAACACACACACACCGCGTAGTGTAGTGGTTAGCACGCTCGACTCACAATCGAGAGGGTCGGGTTCAAGTCCCGATGCGGAGAGGCAAATGGGCAAGCCTCTTAATGTGTAGTCCCTGTTCATCTAGCAGTAAATAGGTACGGGATGTAACTCGAGGGGTTGTGGCCTCGCTTTCCCGGTGTGTGGAGTGTGTTGTGGTCTCAGTCCTACCCGAAGATCGGTCTATGAGCTCTGAGCTCGCTCCGTAATGGGGAAGACTGGCTGGGTGACCAGCAGACGACCGTGGTGAATTACACACACACCACGTAGTATAGTGGTTAGCACACTCAGCTCACAACTGAAAAGGCCTGTGTTCGAGTGATTAGGTTGGGAAGATTTATAGAAGGGGATAAGAGACCAATGAAAGTGAGAATGAGATTGCAGGTGACTGTGGAGGAAATTTCATAAGAAAAGGGAAGATGGCTGATGATACTGAATTTAAGGATATACGGATAAAATGAGACATGAACCTGGAAGAGCGAGAAAAGGAGAGAGTGCTAAGAAATGAAGCTAAGGAAAAAAAAAACAGAAAAGGGCAGAGATCGAGAAAAAGAATTTCTACTGGAGGGTTCTAGATATGAGACTAAAGAAATGGTATCTAAAGAAGGAGGAGGAGGTCATGGAAGAGGCAAGAAATTAAGAGTGACTTATATAATAAAGATGGGTTGTTATCCAGCGTGTTGGAGGTTAGAGATTATTTGAAAGAAAAAAAAGACCAGATGTTATGTGCATAATAGGAAAAAAAACTAAAAGAGGAGATCCATGTTAGCTAAAAAGAAGAGGGATATAATAGCTGGAGAAGAGACACAAAGGGAAAAGGGGGAGGAGGCGTGCTAATAATGGGTTGTGATAATATATGTGTGGAGGAAGTGCAATATGGTGATGGTATGGTAGAAATAATGGGAATAACAATCAAAATAGAGGATTTTTTTTTTTATAAGGAAAATCAGTTACCTATGTGCCACCAAAGACAAATACATGGAGAACTGAGGAAGATAAGGATATGCAAAGAGAGGTGATTAAGTGCTTAGATAACATGATAAGAAGAGAATACTATTAGTAGGAGATTTTTACTGTAAAAAGAGTAAACTGGAGAGAGATGGAAGTAATGGGTAATGCTGGACAATGGAGCTAAGTGGTGTTACAGTTGACTATGGTAAATACAGTGGATCAGTTGGTGGAAGAGTCAACATGATGCAGGGGGGAAGAAGAACCATCGTTGCTTGACTTAGTATTCACAAAGAAGTCAGAGCCCCTTCCCAGCATACAATACCTTAGTCCAATGGGAAGAAGAGGTCATTTAGCATTCAAGTTGGAAATGCAGGAAGAGGATGGGAAAAGATCCAGAGAAGATTACAAAAAAGGGAGATTAAATTATGCAAGAGCAGATTTTGAAAAGAAAATTTTTGCTGATATTGAATGGAGGAATATTATGGATGGAAGAACAATACAGGGGAAATATGAAATATTCGTACACAAATATAACAAAGGAGTGAAGAAATACATACCTATCTATAGAGTAAAGAAAAGTATACATGCTAGGTACAATGCCAGATATAGTTATAGAAGCTAAAAAGGGCAAAAAATACAGCTTAAGAAAAAAACTAAAAAAACAAGAAAAATGAAAACAGACAGCAGTATAAGGATGCGAGAGTAAGAGTAAGAAGAGAGTAAGAAAGAAACTTTGAGAAAGATGTGGTGTGAAAAAGCAAAGATGAACCCAAGCTTCTCTACAAATTTATAAATTATTAGATAAAGAATAAGGAAACAATAGAAAAAAATGATTAAAGGAGGGAAGACATACCAAACAGCAAAGGAAATGAGTGAAATAATGAATGAGAGCTTCAAAACTGTATTCACTTAAAATGAGTTTTTTTGTAGACCCAAATAGGACATTGTGTTGCCGAGGATTGCAGGAAATTATAGTGCACAAACGAGAAATTGGAAGACTACTAGAAAATTTGGATGTCAGAAAAGCGATGGGGCTGGATGGTGTGTCAGGCTGGCCACTAAAGGAATGTAAAGATCAGTTGTTAGACCTATTTGGTAAATGGTTACAAACTCCTTATAGGAAGGGAGAGTACGTACCAGTAGAAAGGAAGAGAGCCAACATAATCCCAATTTTCAAAGGAGGAAAATCAACTGAGCCATTAAATCACAGACCGGTATCACTTACAAATGTTGTGGGGAAATTATGTGAAATAGTAATCAAAGAAAAATGGGTTAAACATCTGGAAAAAGAACAAGTTATATCGAATAGATAATTTGGGTTCAGGACAGGATGGTCATGTGTGTCAAACTTATTAAGTTTCTACTCAAGAGTAATAGAAGGGCTGGAAAGCAGAGATAGATGGGTGGACACAGTATATCTGGACATAAAAGAAAAGGCTTTTGATAAAATCCCTCATGGCAGACTACTTTGGAAGTTATAGAGCATAGGAGGACTGAGAGGAACTTTGTTAGATTGGATTAGGGATTATTTGAAGGACAGAGATGTCATATAATGGAGCTAGGAAAGAGTAAGAGAAGACCGTTATGGAACTATCTGATGGGAGAGGAACAAATAATGAAGACTAAAGAGGAAAAAGATCTGGGAGTGATTATACAGGAAAATCTGAACCCCAGAAAACACATAAGATATTTGGATTGGCATATAAAATATTGACTAATATTAAAGTGGCATTTCAATTCATGGACAAAGATAAGATAAAAATTATCACAAGAATGATACGTCCCAAGCTGGAAAGTGGAGCAGTGGTGTGGTCAGCGAGCTCTAAAAAAGATGTAAGAAGATTAGTACGGATCCAGAAGATAGCTACAAATATGGTGCTAGAACTAAAAAACCTAACATGAAAAAAGGCTTTAGGAAATGGGACTGTCAAGATAGAAGAGAAAGAGGAAACCTAATAACAATGTATAAAATAGTTAATGGGATTGAAAAGATAGACAAGGAAGACCTGGTGCTGGTGACAGAAGAAACTAGAAGGACAAGAGGACATAAAAGATAAAGAAGATTAGGATGAGGCAGTGTGTGAAAGATATTAGAAAATACAGTTTTCCACATAGAACAGTGGAAAACTGGAATGCATTGAGTGATTAAGTTGTTACAGGACATAATGTGCATAACTTTAAAGAAAAATTTGATAAATGGAGACATGGAGAGAGGATACTATGAGCCCCGCTCGAACCCTGTACAATACAAGTAGATTAATATACAGGAGGGTGGTGGGGAGGAAAATGACATGGTGACACTGTGATCACAGGGAGGGACAGGACATGGAAGAGGTGGTGGTCAAGTGGGTGGAGCCTAAAGGTTTAGTTTTTAAGGTGGTTTAATCATCTGGGAAAGAGGCAGACTTTTACAAGACAGAATGAAGAATATTCATAAATTCCCTTACCCGACTTTGTCCTTTACTAGTCGTTAGTAAACATTTCACACAAATCATATGAACAAATCAAGTCAGTTGTTGAAGGGAAAGAAAAAATGATTTACCTTTTACCATGATTCATGTCAAATCTCTCTCAAACTAATGTGGTCTGAAACCATCTCTTCTTTATATTAAACCCTTTTGACTGGTACAATTATTCATTGAGCTTAATGTACTTACATGTGTAGACTAGACTTTTGAAAGGCACCAGTGATAGCAGAGTAGTTTAAATCTTTTAATACCTGCAGTTTGCTTGTTTTTTCAGGTTTTTTATTTTTTTTCTTTAAATTAAATATTTATCCATTCAGTTAACAAGTAAAGAGTTAACAAGTGTGTGCCATCATATGATAAAGTTACCTCATTAATGAAGTGTGATGAAATAATGAAGTATGCATTTTACCCTTTGTCAGATTCATGCATCTTGCTCTCCCAGACATTATGTAGTTTCCTTTCCTTTTCTTTAGGTAACAATGGGGATCATTATGTGTCTAGTTTGCATATCTCCTTTGTGTGTGACTGAAGTGCATGACTTAATGATCCCTGACCCTTCCCTCACCCCTTCATTGCAAATCTGCAGACATTATAAGCCCACTTTCAGCTTTATTAAGGAGTACATATTACTTATATGAGGAACAAGACTCAATCTCAAGACCAGATGTTCATTTTCATCCAATATGTGATGGAGATGACAACTCTGGATTCCTGGAGCTAGGGCAGGATAAAGATGAAATTTGAATTTGCAAAGTAAGGGAATGGGATTTAGAATAGGTTTAGAAGGTTGATAAGAACTTGAGAAAAAAGGAAGCTGTAAAAAGAGAAGCAGCTCAATCAGCCTACATGTGGCAGTCCATCTATGAAACATACCCATTACAATAAGAATATCAGATAAACATGTGTACATAACAGGAGATAATTCCTCTTGGATATTGAGGGGAACAAGTCAATGTTTGCCCAGTAATTGTGGTGAACTAACACTCCTTTTCTATGCAGATTCACCCAAGGGTTTGTTGATGTGCGGGAACGTGAGAAGAACTACAAGCGAGGCTCCCTCAAGCAAGGCCGCCAGCTGATGAACCTCCACAACAATGAGGCCGGGCGCAGGGTAAGTGCTGGCCTGGATGTGATTTCTAAACTCAGGGCTGCCCCTGCCTACATGCAGAACATGCACACATGCGCTTCCGTGAGAGAGGGAGGGGGGGTGTTCTTGAAAAAAATTTTCACTTTAGGCCCCATTTTGGTCAGGGACAGCCCTGCCTTGTTGTAGTGAAATGTGCCAGTAATTGTTTTTGAGGAATATGCTTCATCTCTGCTGTATCTAACCTACTCAGTGTTAAACTAAAATACTTGGTATGTTATGTAAGAAAGGTCAAATAAAATGGGGAAAATTAGGCTGTTGTGAAATTAGTTTTCATGTATAGTTTGAGTTTTGTATAAAAGACTCATAAGAAAGAAAGAGAACAGTAGCAAAATAATAGGTATTGTATTAAGTGTCCTTATACAAAAAGTTAGCTTAGTGTGCTGCCAGCTAAGAAGTCCACATTATTGATAGTGGCAGGAAACTGTTCAGCACACTACATGTTTCTTAGGAAGGATAGATGTCTAACTGCTTTTGAGAATCACACCCAGGAAAAAGAACATTACTTGCCAAGGTATGGAGGTGCTATACTGTATGTAATAATTACAAACAGTGAAAGCAAAATTATATTTTATGAGGTTATACTTTGCAGATAATATATGTTCCATCATTTATTACTTATGCTATAAGGATTAGGAGCAATTTTATGCTATAAGGATTAGGAGCAATTTTATTATCATTTTATGCACTTAATCATAGAAAATCAACTCCACTATTGTATCAGTCACAACTAGAAAGCATGACAACACATACAGCCAGGAAGGATGGATGCGACATGTCACTAGCCACCAGCTATTTAATTTATTTAATGCCATATGTTTGACTCTGGTTCTCTCTAGTGTGCCACACAATACATTATGTAAACAAACTTTTATCTATAGTATCTAACTTCCATGGCCTAAAACATGTGTTATTATTAATAGCACATCTTATTTGAAATGTAACTCCTTTGTGTTCTCATTTCCTGGGGTTGCTGATTGGCTGAAAAGCATTTGCCAGATGGGGTCAAACAAGAGCAAATGCTTTGGAGAGGTCTTTGCGAGTGTTTCCTAAAACTTGACTTTGACTCCATTTTCCCCATTTATCCCTATCTACACCGCTACTGAAAATGCCTAAAAATTCTGCAGTAAGCTTATGGTCTTAAGAATTAGGATGTAAATGTTAAGTCCTTTGCAGTATGTTTTTCATTTTTGCTAAAAATAACACTTGTATCTTGGTGCAGGCTGTGATCCGCAAGACTCGAGTGAACTGCAAGTGTCACGGCGTGTCTGGGTCCTGCTCTCTCATCACCTGCTGGCAGCAACTGGGATCCTTCAGGGAAGTTGGTAAGTCCTTCAGGAGCAGAAGTTTTTCCCTTTATTGTCATTCAAACATTCACTGTATGTAGGGACTCTTCTCTGTTCAGGTCAACTGTCTTGTTTTCTTATGGTTTTGTGGGTGTCAGTCAGTCATACATGCTGCAGAGATGGGAGGCTCAGCAGTTCTATGCACAGGCTGTCATAGATTTCACTTGTAAATCTCTTTTGACTGTTGACATGTAGGACCAGCCACTCATAACACTGTCAGTGGCTCTCAGGGCTTGATGGTGACTGACGACTGTAATGTAAAAAGGGTTTCTATATAAATAATCTGGTTGGTGGATCATGAAGAAGTTGCAGCTAGTGATTTTTGTAATTACTTTGTATGTACATATAATAGCAATAATATTATGGTTATCTTATATCACAAAATATTGAAAATTAAATATCTGATTTTTGACACAAATAGACATTTAGGTGTTACCAGATCAAGAACTGTGCACGGTACGTAAAGAAAATTACAGCAGCCATAATGTATATAAAATACTAGTGTCATTATTTATATATAGGATGTACATTGTGGTGGGTGGATTCTATCCAAGTAAGAAGTGAGTGCCCTCTACATCCCATAGCTCTTAGTCCCCTTCTGTTTCTGTTGTCTTGTCTCCCTTCTTGTCCTTTCTTGGGCAGCCAGGGTTTTTGCCTTCAGGCATACCGGTGTCTCTGCCCAGGGCTGACCTAACTTGTTGGGTTGGGGCTTGCAACCCCTCCCTGTAAAAAAATTCCACAGCCACCACCAGAGTTGGAGGTAGAGGTCTGGGTCAAGGCTCTAGGTGTGAGCGAGCCTTTAGCCACGACCCTGATCCGGTTTTGCTTGGGGGTCCGACCATGCAAACCCCTCGGGTGCCAAGGCACCAGAGGGGTTTGCCTACCTGTATGACGGATGCAGGGGAAAGCTTGCGAGATCCCTGTGTCCTGAGAGGGACAGGAAGATCCCCTCACCTAGCTTCAGCTTCGGGGAGCCGGTTGGGTTGCAGACGTGGCACCTGCCCATCACACCATTCCTGGGAGGGTTAACCTTCAGAGGATTCTACGTGTAGGCTCCTGGAATGTCCTGAGCCTTTCAGAGGATCAACAACTGCCTCATCTATCAGATGAGCTCAGTAGGCTGAGGGTGGATATGGTGGGACTCTTTGAGACAAGGAGACCTGGCAGTGACAAGACCAGTAGCAAGGATTTTACTTACTATTGTTCTAGCATGAGCAATGATCACCATGTCAAGAGAGTAGCCATAGGCATCTCCAGCAGACTGCAGCCGTCTGTTGTAGAGGTTACTCCAGTTGATGAGCATATAATACGGCGATTGAGGCTGAAGCATATTCTACTAGGCTTAATGTCTCTGTTGTTGCAGTATGTGCTTGCTCCTACTGAGGTGTTTGAAAATAAAGAGCAGGAAATGTTCTATGTCAAACTCAACTCTGTACTGGACCAGCGTCCATGTCGTGATGTGCCTATTGTCTTGGGCGACTTTAATGCTGTCACTGGCGACGAGAGAACCAGCTCTGAGTCATGTATAGGTCCGTATGACTCTGTTACCATGAATGACAACAGCTCTTTCCTTTTGAATCTTGCAAGATCCAGAAGGTTGAAAATTGCAGGTTCTTTGTATCAAGATGAACTTGGTGTAACAATGCCAGAGAGGTAGTGAAGGAGATTAACCATATCCTTGTTAGTACTTGTTGGAGGATCCTCCAGAACTGCAGGGTTTTGAGTGCCGAGTTTTTTGTGACTGATCACAGCCTTGTTGTTGCTACACTGAAGCTGTATGTCAAGTCCAGAAAGCATCCAAGATGTGACCACACAGTGTTTCATCTTGTGAAACTGAAGGACTTTACATGTGCCCAGAAGTATGCAGTGACAGTTTCCAGTCTTTTTGGAGAGCTTGACACCATTGAGGCCCCGGTAGAACTATGGGATGCCTTTAAACATGAGACTCTTGAGGCTGCCAAGGAATGCTTTGGGGAGCACCCAAGATCACAGAGTGGCTTCGCCTCAGTAGAGACACTGGACAGTACTGAGGAGGGTCATGTAGGACTAGAGCTCTCCTGAGGAGAGACAAGGAGAGGTATGTCAGGAGTTATCGCTGAGGATGTAGAGTGTCATTTAAATGCTAATGACCTCCAATCTACCGATCAAGCCCTGAAGAAATTCCACTCCAAATCTACATCTTGGGCGAGCACTATCCAAACAGCAGATGGTCACCTCATATCAGACGCAGATGGGCAGATGGCTCGTTGGGCTGAGTACTGTGAGCAGCTGTTCACGGTGCATCCTCCAAGTGGACAGCTCCAAACTGCAGGGTTACAGATGCTGGATGCTGATCCACCCATTGACAAAACTCCACCCTCCATTGATGATGTCAAAGAGGCTGTGGCAAAGTTGAGGGGTGAAAAGGCAGCTGGCATCTATATGTCAGTACAGAGCTGCTCAAAGTGGGGGGTGAGGCCATGATCCATGGGTTGCATTCTGTCTTGACTGCTGTATGGCATTCAGGTACCATTTCCCCTGACTTTCTTAGAAAAAGGGATTGGTCATCCCTATCTGGAAGGGGAAAGGACTGTCAGGACTGCAACAACTACCGTGGTATAACACTGCTCAGCATACCAGGCAAGGTGCTTTCTTTCCCATTTGCTGTTGATGTGTATCCACAGTCACCTGCTGAAACACCAGAGACCTGAACAGTCTGGGTTCATTCATGCCCACTAAGTCAACAACTGACCGGATCCTAGCGCTTCGCGTACTGGTGGTGCGCCAACATGAGTTTCAACAAGGGATGCTTGCAGCCTATGTCAAACTCAAGAAGGTATTTAATTCAGTGCATCGAGAGACACTCTGGGATTTTCTCTGTCTCCACGGGATTCCTACAAGGACTATTGGTCTATTAACTGGCCTCTACTCTGGGACTATGAGTGCTGTAAAGTGTGGAGGAGGTGTGTCCACCTTCTTTCCTGTGAATACAGGAGTGAGGCAGTGATGTGTGATTTCTCCATCACTTTTCAACATTTGCATGGACTGGGTACTAGGCAGAGTTGTAGACCAAAGTCATTGTGGAGTATCTGTCGGCAATACTGAGATTACAGATCTTGATTTTGCCGATGATGCAGTAATCTTTGCTGATCACTGGAGGTTCTAGTAATGGCTCTAGAGGCGCTGCATGAGGAGGCACATTGTCGGTACCTGTGCAGACAGACGAAGGTTCAGATCTTCAAGTCACTGGTAATCGCCCTCTTACTCTACGGTTGTGAGATATGGACGCTGAACATCTGAAGAGGTGAATTTGATGTCTTTGGTACTCGATGCCTTCACAAGGTCATGGGGGTACCGCTGGTATGACTTTGTGTCAAATCAGTTATTGCTCCATGAGACTGATTTGAGGCTGATTGCCAGCATAGTCTGTCAACGCCAACTGCAAACTATATGGATTTGTGGGAAGCTACCCAGAAGTCATTCCTGCATATCAGGTTGTCTCCATAAGGAATAACCCAGCATGGAGGAGGCCAAGAGAATGTCCACAGAACTCATGGCCTTGGCAAGTCAATGCCTCGATGCCTCTTGCTGGGAGTTACTTGGCACAGAAAGGGAGCCTGCATGGAGACTCATGAGGTGTGACCGCCTGGAGTGGCCCCATAGGCTAGGCAAGGCAACGTGCCCCCCAGCATATGCCCCACATGATTGGTTAATTGATTGCTTATATGGTCTATCATTTAACTGGTAAAAACTAATATGCATACACTCAATTTCAAATACCTAAAACACTAAGTAATAAATACTAAATAATTATAATTATTATTAATAATTATTATCATTAATAATTATTATTATTAATTATTATCATTATTAATTATTATTAATTATTATTAATAATAATGATAATTTCAGGTGACCAGCTTAAGGACAAATATGACGGGGCCACTGAGGTGAAGATCAATCGACGCGGCAAACTGCAAGTGAAGCATCCACAATTCAATGTTCCCACTGGTGAGGACTTGGTGTACCTCCTGGAATCCCCTGATTACTGCAAGCGAAACAACACTGTTGGCTCACTAGGTAAGGGTTTTACACTTTGTTGAGGTTGTTATATATTGATTACTATTATTAAGCTTTATGATATCATAAACTGACATATTGAGGATGCAGCTGTGAATTATTTTTCCCTCAAACTTGTGTTCCAGACATACTGGAGCACAAATTTTCAGAGTAACATTGGTCAAAATGATATTTTCATTTGTGCTTTCTTTCTTGATGCTACACAACAAATTTTCCTTCTTGGCTGCAAAAAAACAATATATTGGTATACAGCCTAGGGATGTGACAAAGTAAATTGCCAAGAGCACAAATCACATAGGATCTAAGTCCTCCTTTGCAAAACATACGCAAACCTGTGATGTCCCTTACATGTTAACATCCTACAGCCATCACATTAGGAAGGAGGAAGGTGAGGACCTGCAGGACAGACGCCCTGAGCTTCACTCTGGCCCCGTGTGTGTGCAATACCTACTTGTGATAAAAATCCTCCATTTGCCACTATTCCCACCAGTTTTCAACTTCAGACTCATCATTCCATCACATATCCTCCTGATGTACTTACTAGTGATGCAAGAAGAGAAGTATGTAATGCAAGGTTGGCTGAGACACTCACTGGCTCTTTAGCATGTGGAAGTGCAGAGATTGGTGGGAGGGTTCAACATTTCACAAGGCCCCTCAACCAGCTTGCCAGCCTGTGACAGGATGCAATCTAGCACATTTTTTTTTTTACTTGTATCCTCAGATTTTGTCTCTGTTTGCTGCTTCCCCCAGTGTTGTCAGTTCTTTTCATAGAAACATTGTGCAATAGTGATAGTGCACAATTGTTAGCCAAACCCTGAATATGCCAGAGAAACTGTCAATTCCTTAAGGTCCATCTACTGATCCTATGGCTCTGTCTCTACTACCATACCTGTTCTCTCATATCATTTATTGTGATCTTTGCAACACAACCCTGCTACCTAACATCAGAGGATGGAGCTGCAGGACACTGTCACCAAGGTCATCAGTTTATTTGCAAACTATAGTCAGAAGGCCTCTTCATGAGATTCACAAGTCTTGTGCCATGCTGGATGAACTGTTAAGCCCTTTGTTCCTAACTGGCAGCAGGCCATGAAGATTCTTATCAAAGATAATTTGCACTAAAGACATGCATGTCAGTCTCAGGATGTGATGTGTTGTGTTGTGATATTGAATCAAGCTTACTGTTGCCCCTTCTGTGTCAAGGTCGCCAATGGTGTCTGTGCTGGATGTCATATGTTTCATAGATTTGACAGCCACTTCAGCTAACCCATGTGACAGTGGATGATTCACAGATGTAAGGCAATGTCTCACATCTCAGCATTTGAAAAAGCAAGTCCATTTCCTTTTCAATGAACTCTGGTCCCTCAGGTACACCAAATGTTGTGTAGTAGTTGATAAGAGGTGTAATGAAGCCTTTGGCACCAGATTTTTATGCAACAATGTATGTCCAGCTGTTATCTCTGCCCTCTATAATGAGATGTCCAATGCCATACACTGACAGAAGTCAGCATTATCTTAAAGGATTTTCACAAGTACTGTGTATTCATCTAATCATAAGTGTTTTTAAGTGCCCATCACTACCAAAGCTTCTCCTATGATTGGCACAAACTGGTTCTCTGCATCCATCAGGAAACATGAACCAGCCACCATTAATCTCCTTCTGGGAGAATGAGTGTTACATGCAGTGGTTTTGTTGAAGCCAGTATCCCACTGCAGCTTTGGACCAGTCAGGGTTAAGGCATGTTAGAAACAAGTATCTCTATTCATTCCTCAGTTTTGTTGGTGCCTTTTCAACTTCCATCATGTCAGTGGTTCTGCCACATCTGGTTAATTAAACCAAAACATGCTTGTGTGCCTGTGGTACTGGATGGTCTTACAAATGTTGCAATGGCTTTCAGGGATTTTGGTAATGAGGCTTCAATCTTTTCTTTGAGATTTAAATTCCTTTGAAATACACTTCCATTAATGAAAACAAACTTATTGGGTTGAAGATCATACTGCATTTCTTTTGATTAGCTCCAGAGAACTGATAGCATGCCATTAGGCATTAGGATGGTGTCACACACAAGTTTTCTTGTCACATCGGCAATTATCACATCACATCACATCACTGTGTGTAGAAGGCTTTCTGTAATACAAAAAAAGATGCACACCAGTAGTGGAACCTGCCCTGCTTGGTTTGGCATGTTGTCCTGTGGCAATCTACTGATCTGATTCGGTGGAATGGAAGCCAAATTTATGCTTGTATAACAGTCTTGAACACTTTTGCTTGAGTGATGGGACGGTGTGATAAGTTTCATGGATACTGTAATGATGAGGAAGGGCTTACAGATCAATGATTCAACATGGTAAACTTTGAAGTCAAACCCATGCTTTATAGTCATGTTATGGGAGTGTTTGATGATGGCAGGTGCTCTATTTAGTCCAGTGTTTTACTGTCAATCTGTTGTTCAGAGTACCTCCTTCCATATATTCTCATCAGAAGGCCATGGAAAAGAACCAGTTTGAAAGTATTTTTGATGTAGTCACTACAAGGTTGATAATGCCACCCAGACATTGGCCAGACCCGGACTCTTGCTACGTACTGTCTGTCGTTGCTCTCCTGGTTCTTGATTTCCTTGGAGAAGTGTTGCATACCTCACATTCACCACAGCACTTACAGGCATTTCATGGCAGTCATGACCACCACTTCTATTGTCTTGCCAGTGGTTGTCAGGTCTTCCCGGAACAGTGCAGCCTTCAACTCAGACCAGTAAATGAGAAATTATTTGAGTTGAAGCGAGGTCACTTCCGTCACAGAAAATTTCTCAACAGTGAGTCGGTCCTGCTGTAGAGGCAGACTTGATTTTTGGAGGCTTATAACATGCCCCACTGGTTTCCTGCACATTATTCTGGCGTCACTGCATCAGTGTATTGCATGTTGGCATGTTATTGACCTTCATCTCTGTGCATCTCACCATCACCACCATCTTGGCCAAGTATGCATCAATCACCACAGACATCTGATGTGCTGACTACATATCCAGGCATGTGGTCAAAATGGCATGGGTATTTATGTTCTTATTGACACTACACAAGGAATGTTCCTCCTGGGTGAAAAGAAACAATATATTTTCATACAGCAGCAGTTCTCAAAACTTTTCTTCTGAGTGACTCTGTTGGAACATTTCAACCCTTTAAAACTTTTCTTCTGAGTGACTCTGTTGGAACATTTCAACCCTTTACAACACACAGTAGAAAGTGTACATTGAGGATAAATCAAATCTAGGAAGCAAGTAAATAAAAATTAATTTTGTCTGGTAACCTTGAGTCAGACTGAGGGAGGGGAGGGAGGAACAGTAGGCTTTTGGTTTCAATTTATAATACCCACCCATCACATACAAATCCGGCATTGGCCACTATAATCATCACCATCATCTCATAACGTTGACATACCACACACTAATAGTATGATATACTGTACATATTACTACTACTATTACTCTATGCATATACTTTTCAAAGGAATTTCACATAGATCATACTTCACCTTCCAGGTATGTACATACCTGTGTTAATCCCTCCCATCTCTGTTATGTTCACTTTTGATATTTGCCACTGTTAATTTTACATGGACCTCTCTGTAGCAAATTAAGCAAAGAGCAGGAGGAGAACAGGATATGACCCTGGAGGAAGCAAATGTTCTGTTGTTAATGAATATCCAATACTACAAAGTGAAACTCCTTCACTAGTGTCTCCATCCTGTAACTTGTTGCTCATAGGAAAATAGTTAGTTAGTTAGTTCATCTCCCACTAGATACTGGCCTCTCCACACTAGTCTTGTTTACTCAGTGCAATATTTACAGTAGGTACTTTTCATCATTGATCATTAGACATATGAAGAAGTCAAAGAAGTAAGAATGCAATCACAGGTAAAGTAAGTTTTAAAATGATTTTTGATATTAATGATCATGATATCATAACAGAATTATGATATTAATGATCATGATATCATAACAGAATTATGGTATCTATCACAATTTTACATGGTAATTTTATAAATTTTCACTTGCATTCTCTTTCTTGCTTTCATTCATAAACTAAATACTGTAAGTATTTGCACAGATTCAAAAAAGTACAGAATTCAGTGCAGAGAGGCCAGCAATGTCTAGGCTAAGTGGGAGATAGGCTGGCTGAGGTCACACATTAACAAGGACTACAACTGGTCAATAACTCCAAGCTTCTGAATAATGCCAAGAATGTGAACAAGTCAACATTCATCCAGCCCTGACTTAAGACTTGTCTAACGTTCTTCTCTCTACTCTATTGCAGTCTAAAGCATTGCGATATATTTGTCTAATGTTCTTCTCTCTAGTCTACTGCAGTCTAAAGCATTGTGATATATTTATTTTCTCCATAGAAAATCTTCATAGGAAATATATGTACTATTTGAGTTGTTCTGACTGCCAATAAGTAGTTAACCAGTTCTCATACATTAAGTTTATAATTATTACAATGGAATAGCTCATTTCTCTGCAAACATTGATGTACAACAAAGTGTTCTTCACTAGAGTCTGTGAAAGGAGTAGAGAATGCTTGGGAAAGATGTGATATACTCAAAAGTGAATTTCAAATAACACACAAATGATTTTACTCTACCAGAAAAAAAGTACCTTTGATTGATAGAAATATGTACTGTATATTCAACTAAAAAAATTAACACTTTCACAGCTCAGGTGCAGCTATTCCTCAAAACACTATCACCTCAAGAAATGTGATACACTTTTATGCATTAATTATTCTGACAAAATAGTATTCCCAGAGTATATTTAACTGGCTTACAATCTACTATGAGTTAACAAAGTCAGTTAAATATAATGCATTTTCATATTTATATATGTATAGGGAATCATTTATAAGAATTCTCACCTCATAATGTTCCAGATATACTCCCTGCCTGGAACATTAACTGCCAGTTTGAGGAGCAGGCTTGAAACATTCACACCTGTAGTGTTTGAGGGTAGTCTCACTTCACTTCACTCCATTTGCTCATTTTATCTTCTTATAAACTCCTCAGCTAATTATCTTAATCTTTCCTGAAAATGAGTTCTGAATTAGATTTTTCCTTTCGTCATTGAAGTCCAAATTATTCAAACAAAAAATCCTTCTCCCACATTCTTCTCACTTGAACATATGAAGAATCTTATAGACAACAATCATTCCACTTAACAAAGCACACCTACATAAATTCATTACAACACACTAACCTTTGAGAAACGGACAATCCACACTATCACTGGTTTCCTTAAGCAGTAGGGTCATGACATGCTATGCTTGTCACTGCATCACTCACACAATTCATCTTTGATGCATCACCACATTGACACCACTGTGTTTTAAATGACTGTTTCAGATTAGAATCTGCAACAGCGAAAGGTGAATGGCCGAATAATTAATGGGCATTTCCTTCTCATTAAAGACCATGAAGCAACAATGTCAGCAGTGTTTGACTAGTGTTATGAGAAGAAAATCAGTTTCATAGTAGTAAAGGTGGTCTAGTTCAGTGAAAATAAATAAATGAAGAAACAGTTAATACTACACAGCTGTGACCACATACCTTCATTAATAGGAAGATAATAGCAAAATAAGATGCAATTAAGTGTTAGAAGCACAACTGTACAAGTAAATGGCAAGCAACTCCAGAAGGAACACACATTCAAGAACATAGATTAAGTGTTTTTCTTACACAGCATTTTGTCTTCCAGGAACCCAGGACCGTATTTGCAACAAAACCTCAGAGGGCATGGACGGGTGTGACCTGCTGTGCTGCGGCCGTGGCTACAACTCCCAGAAGGTGACACTTAGGGAGAGGTGTCACTGCAAGTTCCACTGGTGTTGCTACGTGGAGTGCAAGACTTGTGTACGGGTGGTGGACATTCACACCTGTAAATAAAGGACTGCAATCAGCGCTTTAGTGAATAAAAAAATGCGGTGTATGAAATCTCTAACATAGAACTCTCGTATATGAAATATAAACTAAATAATTTCCTATACAGTCATATTCTCTGAGCCTCCAATAGTATGTGTTTGGAGGAGGCAATATGTTTCTTAATGTAGCAGTTGACGTACTTAAAAACTCATAAAGCAAGACAATGAATCAATGGCAATAAAGACAAATACTCAAGACATTCATGGAATGTCCAATTAATTTTGCTTGGTTGCTTAGTACTAAGTGGAAATTAATGACTAACAAGGAGGATGTGTGTAAGATTAAATGGATCTAAAGTATGTAATAAAAGTGCAAAACCTCTCAGTACTTAGGAAAACGTGTACATATATTGAACAAGGAGAAAATAATGGAGGATCATGAAAATACTATTCATTACTGCAGTGCAAGTCTTGAGTAATGGAAAACAGACATGCTGTTGGTGGTGAGTGAGAGACATTCTAATAATGATGATTACTGAATGTGCAATGCTGAAAATTATCCATGTAAAGTTAAGATCAAAAAATATTTTCCTTTGATCATTATGGGGTATGTTTATGAAATAATGTACAGTACAATGTGTGGTGAATCTTATGTGTAATTACTTCTCATCGTAGTCATAAAGATACTAAGTGGCAGCTTATATCTATTGTACATTGTATTTGTAAATATCATATTTAAATTAGTATATTGTGAGAAATGAGTGTACTGTAGTTTTCATGTTAATACTGTATGTACCTTTAGGTGACTTTCTCAGTGGTAGGTAGAGTTCATCACCTTGTGGGCCACCACCTCTAACCTAGCTCTGTCTGGCTGGAAGGCCCTGGCACTCGTCACTCGTCACTTGCCTGCAAGTCAACTAGCTACAACAACAACAACCCACTCATTAGACACACACACACACACACACACACTATGCCAAGAAGAAATTGGAAAAGTAATCAATTCTGGAAACCATAACATTGCACAAGAATTATATTTTGTGATTCTTGAAATATCAGTTTTGTCATTAAGACAAAAGACGTTGCTTTTAAGACAACCACTTGAGTATCAGCACCCGACAAGCAGCAGTTAGTTATTCAAGGTGCTAAGTGGCATGAAGTAACTTGTAATGGACCAGGCAACATTAGCACAATAACGGTTACTGACACTGTCACATGTCCAGTGGTGTGGTCTGCCATGACCAGACTGTTGCTGGCATACTATAAAGCAAGTGAGCCAAAGACAGCCAACACCATGATAATTATCTCAATGACTTGGATTTTCACAGTGAAAAGAAACAAATAGACCTTTAAACTACAATATCTTCCCTTCCTAGTTTGTGGTTTATGATGAAGGTTGTAATGCACAGTACTTCAGGTTACAGATTATTGTTAGTTTAAGGTCACACATTGCTGACCAGTGTACAGTACACCGGATATTTCAGGTCTGACAAAATATGTAGTTATGTGTGCAACTGAATATTACATTAGTTTTTCCATATTTGTGTTATGTATGTTGGCTCATAAGGGTACAATTGCATGTAGTTCATGAGATGTAATGAAATATGTATTAGAAAATTAGAGGGATCACAATGAAATCTACAAATCATCAACTGTTTGTATGGTATTTCCTCCACAATATTACTCCTTCAGCATACAGTATAACATTCTCTGATTCTTCATCTTTTCCACTCTAAGCACTTCTCATTGACTAAATAATACGTTTTTTTTTTATAGGCCAGCACTCCTCCCTATGGATAAAACACAGCCACTTGATAAGCAATTCAAAACAATCTCACTGTTCAAAACCATTTGTGTGAACTGCTACTAATAAACTATATACAATAACATAAATGTAGCCAGTCATCTCAAAAACCTTTAAACGCTAGTATCATTCCGATTCTTTCACTTCTTGAAGTCTCTTCACCTTAATTCCTCAACAACCCCATTTCCTATTACTAATTGTATGCAGCACCATTACAATCATTACTGATTCTGCCTCCCTCACACTGCCCACAATTTCTCCACACTAATAATTACTGATAAATACCTGTGATTTCTTAAACTCACACCAACAATGCTTCACAGTCATACATGAGAAGTAGGACACACTTAAGGAGACACAACAATATCATAGAAGTGTGCCTCCCTGAACAAAGATACAATAGGTTGATGAACAGTGATAGATGCTTTAGAGTTTAGACAAAGAAAAAAAAGGAGCTGCAGTATGATGGCAAAGGGAGAGAAAACCTACCACAAGTTGAGAAGCAAACCACCAGGTAAGGAACAAGGCAACAAAAAAACACAACTTAGAAATGACTGATACAACCTCAAATATTCTTAGCCTATGTAAGATTCAAAACCAACAGACAGGAGAAAGTAATAAACCTCTGGATGATGAGAAGACAGCTGAAGTGATGAACTCCATAGTGTATTTCTTGAAGAGGACATATCCACACCCTAAAGCAGCTTCATACATTACTGACTAACAAGAACAAGTAATAAGCAACATCCCTGTCACTACATCCAAGGCCATGAAAAATTGGCCCAAGATGCTAGCAAAGCACCTATCATAGTCCAAACAAC
>NC_059294.1:29175311-29180311 GCF_017591435.1 Portunus trituberculatus
TATTACCGTACAATGAGTGTTCTCGGTTCATGGTCAAGAACAATGTACTGCAAAGTGCAGGCAAGGTGTGAAGTAAGGTCACTTATCATGTTTCTACTTCGTCCGTCGTAAAGCGGTGAATTATCTTTTGATCTGAGATCATATTCTTTCAAAGCTAAAAAAAAAAAAAATAAATAAAAATAAATAAGTCTACTCCTTTATTTTTTTCAGCTAAAGTAATAGACTTATAGACTTGGAGGACTATGTCTGTCTGTCTGTCTGTCTGTCTGTCTGTCACAAAAAACATCTAACTTCCAGTGGAATGGCGTTTTAACTGTGACACGTTCATCACTTTAGCAAGCTGGTAAGCACTCGGTCGGCCACTGTTTCTTTAAATTACCCTCTCTTCGTCATTAACATTAAAGGAATTTGTGAAATGCCAGCGAGGAAGAGTATGGCGCCTGTCCAGCTAAGGAAGGAATCGAGTGGAGAGGATACGAAGCGGATTCCTATTATAATAAAGCTAAGGTTAAAGCAAGGACAATGATATGATGAACATAAGCGATTGGTAGGTGTATCCGTAAGTAATCCGGCCAGGTCTCTTACCGAAACTGTCCAGTAGTATAGTGGATAAGTGATTGAGTGATGAATGTGAAAAATGTAAGGCACAGGATAAGGCTAACAGAGTCTAACATGTGTACGTACACTCATCTTGGTTCATGTACTGTACGTACACTGGGCTTGCGAAACTCTTACAGCAGCACAGTAAAGATCGCAACTAAAAATTTACCGTGACCATAAAGTCACCATTAAGTAGTAATGGGAGAATCAAACGTCCACGTGCAGTTGTCTAGATGCATCCAATATTGGTTTAGCGTCACCATGGCATCTGACGAGCCGTTGGGCGTTGGCGAGGCTGCGTCCACCACTCGGCATTCTGCAGCAGGACGCGGAGCAGCGGTGGCCTGGACCTGTCACTACCTCGAGGAGAACAGTAGCATCTATTGAAGAAGAGTAGGAGTCGTCGTGCAACAGCATCACGCTTGACAAGAAATGGAAGGGAAAATGCTCAAAGGCATCCAGGTAGCCCCTGTTAGCAAGCCTTCCACGCGGTTACTTCTGCTGTTGCTGATGATGATGATTTTGACGGTGAACGGCCAAGATGTGGGAAAAGGTGGAATACAAGTGATGGAGTTCCAGAAAGACGGAGTGGCCAGCTGGTGGACTGTGGCAGAATACCAAGGCAAGCTGGATCCAGGACGAAAAATGGATTCTGTGACCTTGTGCGGTCGCTTCAAGCTGTACTTCCTGCACTCACGGAGCAGCTTTTTCCAGCTCTGGGATCGCTCGCTCAACATGGACGCTCAGCTGAAGGGAGAGCTGTGGCTGGACCGCGTGAGGCCCGTCATCGCTCATCGCTGGAACTTCCAGCCTCTTGAAGTCAAGCTGAGGACGTACAGGTGAGTGGCATCGGCAATGACACAGATCAAGGGTGAGAGAGAGAGAGAGAGAGAGAGAGAGAGAGAGAGAGTCGGCAATGACACAGATCAAGGGTGAGAGAGAGAGAGAGGCGGGGGAGGGGATGCAGCAGCGGGATCGGGACGATAAACAGTATCCATCTTTAAACTGAACCACTATTACAATTAGATAACATAGAACCATTATTACAATTAGATAACATCAAGATTAAAGATTGTGGATTGAAGGAGATGGTGGAGATGGTGATGGGGATGATAGTGATGTGACTGTGAGAAGGTATGATAGTGATAATAGTAATGATAATAATAACAATAATAATAATAATAATAATAATAATAATAATAATAATAATATTAATAATAATAATAATAATAATAATAATAATAATAATGATAATAATAATAATAATGATAATAATAATAAATAATAATAATAATAATAATAATAATAGTGATAATAATAATAAATTAATAATAATAATGATAATAATAATAATAATAATAATAATAATAATAATAATAATAGTGATAGTGCTGCTACCAAAAAATAAGAGTAATAGTAGTAGTAATAGCATCAGTGGTAACGGCAACAAGAGGACTGACAATAATGATAATTCCCAGGTGGTACCACATTTGTTTCACGTACAACCACACGGACCACCGCTATCTCACCTACATTGACGGGGAACTGGTCTACGACATGACCTACGACGTGGGCCGCCAGATCTGGGGAGATTATGCCCGTCTTGGTCAGAACGAGGAGCTGATGGAGAGCTACAGCGGCGCGCTCTCGCAGGTTAGAGGATATTCTACAACCTTTTTTATAGTATAAGAGTAGCATTGGCTTAAAGCATTAAAAAAAGATATATAGATAAAGAGCCCACTGAAAATCCTAATTCCTATCCAAAAGTACAGTAAGATAAAACTGTCATCTGAAATTTCAGGCGCGTCCTGAACCTTGCATCTTTGTCCTTCTGCCAGAGAAATGAGCAGAGAGGATCAAATATTTTAACTAGATGGTGATCCATCAACGCCTTACAATATCAGTGTTCGTAAAATTGTTACACGCGCACTCTGTGGAATTGCACGAAACATGGTAAATTATCTCCTCAGACATACCTATGTGAATCCTATATGACACGTATTATGCGCACGTACTAATTTTGAAAATTGACATTTTTCCTTCATATTTAAATAAAGATTTAAGCATATTAAGTTACAAAAAAACTTATACATTTTCTTTGAAAAGCACGAAACTTTCAGTAATGCATGTTGACGGAGATTATGGAAAACCTTGTAAAATACTGGAATACGTATCCAAACTGGTGGGGAAAAATATCTTTGGAGAGAAACGTACTTCTCATAGCCTTCTACCTTAATAATAAAGAAATGTATGCACATAAGAAAACATAGATAGCCTTTGAAACTCTCTCTGGCAGACGGAAACAAAGTAAAACTAGAATATTCTAATGTGTAGGAAACTATTTTTTTCATTTGCTTTCCTTTTTCTTTTTAGAAAGTTTGAAGAAATATCAGCATGAAACTTTTCTGGCAAATAAACTGAGGTAAATATCAATAATTTGTAGACTATCAATAAAATGAAATGTGACGGAAGAACAAGACATACGTTAATCAATATACTGTGTATGGTATTGCCTCTCATCTTCCCTTACAGTCACTCGCCACCGCGTATGAACAGAACTTTCCACTTTCCCTTAATAATGTACCACTGAACAAGAGGCTGAGGACATATCAATTATTTCCTGATATAGATGCATTGTTGGACTTGACAATCTATCATGTCCTCATGGCCATTATATTCCTTTTGCTAAATATAATGGGTATTTATTTTCTCCTCGTCCGATTTATACATTATACTATGCTTATAAACATCAACTAACCCCCTAAAAAAAGATAATTACGTCCGACAATTCTGAAACGATAACGCTTTAAAGGATGACTGGTGGAGAACATAACTTCCACTAGAGTATTTCTTTGCTCCTGATTGTTTGCGTTATTACGTACTGACTCCCGCAAATTATTTAGTATTAATAAATTCATTTGTGTGTGTGTGTGTGTGTGTGTGTGTGTGAGAGAGAGAGAGAGAGAGAGAGAGAGAGAGAGAGAGAGAGAGAGAGAGAGAGAGAGAGAGAGAGAGAGAGAGAGAGAGAGAGAGAGAGAGAATGGGGGATAGATGGCTAAAGTATAGAAAGACTGAAACAGAGAAAAGACTCTGGGTAAAGAGATCCTCCGGTAAAGAGATCCTCCGTGTTACAGGTCAATGTGTGGGACTACCCGCTGAGCCAGGGATTCGTGCAAGAGATGGCACACTGCATAGAGGACCACCAAGGCAACTACATATCGTGGGAGGGAGGCTGGACACTCAACAACATCACTGAGTACTACGTGTCCCTCTCACACTTCTGTAACCATACACAAGACACCATCTACTTCTGGTTTCCCGCGCGACCACGGCAGTTTGCTTTCTATATTTGTGAGGCTTTAGGAACACATCTGCCTCTTCCAAAAACTATGGAGGAAGTACACTTTTGGTTCAATCTGTCTGCCAACACCTGGCCAGATGAAAAAATGCGCTGCAGAGATAATTTCTGGACAGCCCTTATTGACATAGAGGAAGAAAACACTTGGGTGACCCACTATGACAACGCCCCAGCCCTCCAAGTGGCTTGGAAGGATGGAGAGCCAAATGGCATCTTTTACGAGAACTGTGTCAAAATCGAGCCTATTGGTTTGGCGGACATCAACTGCGTTACAAATATCAGGTGTTCGATATGCGAGTTCAAGCAGCTGCAGATTTTCTCCTTTCTGGGAACATGTGAACAGGAGTTGCGCAATATTCATTTCATCGCCTACCAGGAGGAGATGGGAGGCCTGCTGTTCAAGGGTTACGGGGAGTACCACATCAGGAAGGAAGGCAACGAGTGGGTGTGGGTCAACGTAGTCAAGAACAAGACGCTGGCCAAACTTGACGCTAACGCTCCAATGGGCATGCCAATGGGACGCCGAGTTTGGCACCTGGAAACTAAAGTGTGTGACCAGATGGACGGACCGCGAACACTGGCACTCACCCCATGTGAGGATGGAAGCTACACTTGCAATGATGCCACTTGCATCCCCCATGAGAACCGCTGCGACCTCAAATACGACTGCCAGGACCACAGCGACGAGGAGGACTGCGACCTCATCACAAAGCCAGTCAACTACAAACAAGATCTTCCCCCAAGACCAAACAAAAAACAAGGACTTGGAAGTTTGCCCGTGGGTCTCAAAATCACCATAGAAACGGCAACTATCGAGACGACAAAGATGACCATGCAACTTACATACGACTTGAAGATGCTTTGGTACGACAACCGTCTCACCTTCCTCAACCTGAAGACCAACGACAGTCTAAACAAGGTGACCCACAGCAGCATGATCACTCTCTGGACGCCCATCATTGGATTCATCAACACGGGTGACCACCAACACACAGTAGTAGACCTGGAAACGTCTCTACACCTACAGCAACTCACACCCTCT
>NC_059294.1:29185311-29240311 GCF_017591435.1 Portunus trituberculatus
CATAGGGGGGTGGTCGCTCCCCCAAGTAAAAAAACCACTGGTCTGCACACACACACACACACACACACACAAGCCAGAGGATCGGGGTTCGATTCCCCGGCCGGGTGGAGATATTTGGGTGTGTCTCCTTTCACGTGTAGCCCCTGTTCACCTAGCAGTGAGTAGCTACGGGATGTAAATCGAGGAGTTATGACCTTGTTGTCCCGGTGTGTGGTGTGCGCCTGGTCACAGGCCTATCCGAAGATCGGAAACAATGAGCTCTGAGCTCGTTCCGTAGGGTAACGTCTGGCTGTCTCGTCAGAGACTGCAGCAGATCAAACAGTGAATTACACACACACACACACACACACACGTTGTAAGACCAAATGTGTTTATTTTCAAAGAGCAGTTTTATGATTGTCAATTATAGCTAGTTCATTGGTGGTTTACTCAATCAGCACGTCCGTATCTATCAAGACTAGCAGCGCATGGTATGTACACAACAATAACAACAATAAAAAGTACTACTACTGTTACTACTACTATAACAACAACATCAACATATCAACTTACTTCACACCACCGGCCGTCGAGCTCCTGTTGAGTTCCAGCGGGAGAGTGAGGTGAGGTGGGGCGGGGCTTTGGGCGGGAAGGGAACAAGGCGGAGCTCACCAGATGGCACTGCTGGTATTCTAGCGCCAAATCCAAAACCTATATTTTTTCTAGTACTGCTAGCAGGATACTATTTTTACATAGCTTTTTATTGCATAGTTATTATCATGAACCTTTTTTTTTTTTCTTTTTTTTTTTGCGGGCGGCTTCGCTTCCCTATTATATATAGAGTCTATTTGAGATACTTGTAAGTAAAACAAGCTCATCTCTTCACTCCATCTCAGATAATGATTTAGTGTTGTACTCTTAACTAGTGCCCTTTTTTCCTTAGTTTGTAGTGTTCACTTCACCTTAGTAAAGGAAGTCTCAGCACTATACTGAGCTAAACCAATGCTGCTTCCAAACTACCACGACAGCAGCACCTGAACCTTCGAGCGCTATAACTCACCTTTAAGCCTTGCCGGTACGTGTTGTGCTTTGATTATTACCTCACTCTTACACAAGGCAACCTTTCCTTGCCGAGCCGTGAGTCATCCAGGTCACTTTACTTACATTTTTGCAATACTTTCTTCAGTCTACTACAGTCTTAAAGTCTTTACACTGTTGATTGCAAACACTAAATCTTAAACTCTCTCTCTCTCTCTCTCTCTCTCTCTCTCTCTCTCTCTCTCTCTCTCTCATCTCGGTGATAAAACCATCTATTGCAGCAGATAAGCACTGTAGTTACTAGTTAGAGATGAAGTAAACAAGGAGGTTCTGTGTTTGTATATGTGACCTCAGCACGACCTTTTATTCCGATCCTCCGATGGTTTGCTTGGGAGAGGAAAAGACCTTTATTTTACCACTATTTATTGCGATGATTACATCAAATGAATGCCTCGGGAAATCAATGAGTAACTTAGCAACTGTAGTACTGTCAAGTCACTCTTCCTGGTGGACGAGGCAGCTGAGCTCAGAGGATGCAGGTTAAGCCAAGCACGTGAAAGGTTGGTCATCATTTCTGCCCGGAGCATCAACCACTGCCTCACTGATGTCAATATGCCATCACCGCACAATGCATGATATGTCGCAACGGATTACTTGAGTCCAGCAGTATTGCTAGCACACGTTTAACATCCTTCTCTGTTTGCAATACAGACAGAGGGTCATGTATAGACTCACAGCTGTCTGGCCCCAACATGCTGTGGGCCGAGGAAGACAAGCCCTGCTGCTCCCTGAGACAGCTGCACTCAGTCATGCCTTGCACCATTTCATCAGAGCTTTCAGTCATCATGACGTAATCAAGAGTTACACAAAAAATATTATTTGCCCGAAACACGAAACAACTTTAGCACGAAATTTTAGCTAGCGTGATATGCATGACAGTAATGAATGCTGTTCAGAAAAAAAATATATAAAAGATAATAATGATAATAAACAGGAGTGCTTTTAGGAGTACAAAATGAATCACTATCATTCTGGATTACTAACATTTGTTCCACTGCGGAGGTGAAGCAGCTGCGTCACCGCCACGTGGTGCCCAGCCTCGTGGATGGCGGCTGCAGGGAGGCCGCCACTTGCGTCACTCCACCCAGCATCGTCAACACTATTAAAATATAATCTACTTCATGTCAACACTAGTTACTCGGAATCACAATGAAAGGAAGCGCTGGCAGAGTCTTAGGGACCTGCGGGGCTCGGTGGTCGTGGAGTGATGCTGTGACGGGCGGGACGGGGCGGGCGACGACGTGCTGCTTCACGTTCCGCGCCCCCACGCCCAACTGGGGGCTAAGGGCAAGGGGCTTATCACAAGGTCACGTGGCACCTCATGGAAGACTCGGTACAGCTCCAGCCAGACACAGCGAGACTCAAGGATCAAGGACGGGAGGTGCATGAGGAGGAAGGAGGATGAAAAGAGAGAGAGAGAGAGAGAGAGAGAGAGAGAGAGAGAGAGAGAGAGAGAGAGAGAGAGAGAGATAGGTAAAGGGAGTGTAGGGGTGTGCAGGTGATGAAGGCAAAGTGTAGGCGGGGACAATGGATAGGTCGTGCTCTTCAAGGTGGGTGTGCGGTGTGGCGGGGAAGCGAAGGGACGCAGCGGGATGGTGGTGTCGCTGGTGGCTGGAAGGAGCTCTCGGTGGCAACAATGGCCAACACAGCACAACGTGATATTGGTACACTACCCTTGTAAGTTACTTTCATTACATAACAATAAAAGTTTCACATCTAAAAATCACAATATTCGATCCTTACACAGGACTACCAGTCACCGGGGGAGTGGTCGTGACTCAAACAAACAACATTCCAGTGGTTAAAAGATCGTGGCCGAAGACAAACTCGGTGGCTTTACCAATACGAAGATTTGATTATGAGATCATAGTCACTGCATGAATTGAGATGCACAGCTCAAGGCAAACGGCCGCGCCTCGAGGTTCACACTGATGGAACACACAGTTCTCAGTGGTGACCAAGAATCCTCAGGGTCCATTAAACGTTTACTAATAGACCGATGCACTTTAACCACTGGATTATTCATTATTCTTTATAGGCTACATATCCAAACCCTCGTCGGGGCTGCCTCGCTTGCCGGGAGGGCGACAGACTCCCTCACACACTCCCACACAAGGCGACGCCCACCCACACTTCGCCAGCAGGACAGGTGGGGCTGTATTATATACCTAGCTATAACGTTCATATAACATTACTTTATGATAACATGTCCAATAAGGTGATTTCCATTTGTCGTGTACTAAGTGAACCACTAAGATACAGATCGTGCAGCGCCACCGAGCTGAGAGGGAGTGGTGAGCGGAGCGGATCGAGGCGTCCTAAACACTAAATGAACCTTGCTGGAACTTTGATCCGGAACGAGGCACTCTGTTGACGTATGACCCACGCGCAATAATAAGCCTCTGCTGAAGTGTCAGTTCTTGTGAGTGTGTCTGAATCTCGCAAAATACGTACGTTCATAATAAGAAATATACGCAAACTAGAAGCACAATATACGTTACCTCTCGAAGGTGACAGTAATCTGCACTACATACGCTGTATTGTAGCTAAGTTTATCATATTTTAAGCTTACGTACTTTTCCACTTAAGAATCTGAAACCTTAAAGATTTTTGCAGCTAATTGTATCCACAACGTTTCCCACTAGAAAGTTAACTAGTAATGCACTTCCGTCATCTGAGTTCCGGGTACTATTGAGTTACATTATTGCTATACATTCCCTTTCAAAACAACACACCTTCGAGATAACATCCTAAAATCTTCCAGCCCTTTCGTATTATTGCTATGGCTCATAACTTCACACAGCGTACACAAGGCTAGTTCATTCTTCTTCCTTCTACCTTACTTCTCCATTATCATGACAAACATCGGCCAGAAACAAACTACTTAGTCTTCCTACCCAAGTAACTCAACACGGGAGACAAACTTTGGCCCATATTTTGAATTATTTTGCTCTCTTACCATGACTATCTTCAAAAGCAACACAGACTAGCCAAGTTCCCAAGAATGCTTCTCCAGTTAATAATGTTGGGAGAAATTTAGTTAATCTGTCATTGAAACAGGAAAAACTATATCAGAAAATTCCTGTAATTTTAAGCAGAGCCTTTGAAATAGTGGATGTGCGGCGCAAAAGTGTTTCAGAATATGGTCCAACGCGTTGTCCATCAATCCATCCATCCATTTATTTGTTCTAGTGACCTCGCTTGCTCTGGTGCTGTGCATGTGTCGCTGATCATGCTTTCACCAGGCACGGCACTCATCATTACTTCCTTCCTTGGCCTACGATGAAGCACAGTTACTCGGTTAAGGATATCGCAAATGGTGCCTAAACAAGAGTGGCGTGGCTGCTGCTCCGTCTGTAAAGGTTGTTTAACAGGCAAGATTTTAATAACATAGTTCACGCCTTAAAGCTGAACCTAGTATTCTGTCTTGAAGCATCTCAGCGTTAACACATCAGCTCAGTCTCGTCCTGGCGGCGGTGTGGCGCAGCGAACAGGAGTAAGTTCCATTGGCGAATACATTGTTTCTGCTTAGTTTGTTGCAGAATTCACGTCCCGTTGTAGCGGAGATCGTGATGAAACGAGAACGCTTTGTTTGGCGGGAGAGAATTGAATATGGAGAGAAACAGAGAGAAAGATTCATAACTTAGCCACGAGACTCTTCTATAATCTCTTCTACACGTAATTCACTCATAAATTTCAAGCGAAACAAATTACAGCATTCCACACCCCGCCTTTCAGGTACAGTCACGGCCGACAATCGAGCAGCTGCAGCCACCGCATTGCTGACCGTGCTCTGAGACGCACTGCTCTCTCGCCATGACTTTTCAAAGGCAACAGAGGTAATCAGCCGGGTTCCCAAGAGTGCTTCTCCTGTTAATAATGTAACAATCTTGTTGATCTGTCACTAGAAACAAAAAAAAAAAAAAAAAGTAAAAAACGCGTTTAGTCCACCCTCTAGAGCCTTTTGAGTGTAGTGGATTTGCGGGGCAGAACTGTTTCGCAATAATTGTTTTCACTCCCACTGTGTAACTTCTTTCCCTCGACCTTGAAGACCTTGATCTGCTCAGATTACGCCAAGGGCCAGGTCGTGTATGACATTGCCGGCACATCATTACGTAAATGCAAGACGCAGAACACTTGGAAGAACATGAAGTGTAACAGCAGGTCAACTCTCTTGTGACCAGGACTGTGCCTCCAGCAGGGTGTTCTTATGGAAGATGTTGGATATCTTTCTTTTTATTGTTGTTGTTGTTATTGATAAGTGCAGCAGTAGGTGCACATGGTGCTGCTGCGCCGCAAACAATGCTACATGAAACAGCAGATGAGAGCAGCGCTTCCTCCTCCTATATAGCTTGTACTGTACATAGATACTTACGTTGTCATTTTCTCCTACTCGAATTGGTGATACAATATTTTCGCATAACGATCAACAATCCTCTATGAAGACGAAAAGCAAACAAAAGAAAAAAAATCACATGAGGATCAGCCACCCCAGCTACTCTTGAGATGGGTTAGGATAGGTTACATTACTTTAGGTTAGGTTAGATGAGGTTACAGATGGACAGAGAGAGAGAGAGAGAGAGAGAGAGAGAGAGAGAGAGAGAGAGAGAGAGAGAGAGAGAGAGAGAGAGAGAGAGAGAGAGAGAGAGAGAGAGAGAGAGAGAGAGAGAGAGAGAGACAAAAAAACCTACCTTATCTAAACCAAACTAACCCACACTAAGCATATCTGGAGTAGCTGCTTTACGTGTGACACACACAAAAAAAAAAAAAAAAAAAAAAAGAAACATTGTCAAACATCTGGTGGCGTATGGCTGAACCTGCCGCTAGTCACTGGAGGCTGGTGATGGCGCCGCTTGTCACCCAGGAGCCTCTGAGTGGTAGGGAGGATAGCAGAAGGTGGTTACGAAGGATCAAATACCGTGCATGGGGCTGAGGATGGGTCGATTGGGTGAGTCGGGGGTCGAGGATGGGAGGGCGGGGCGGGGACACGTCACTCCATGATGTCATACTGAACCTTCTTGATCTTGAAGTACCTGAAGATGCCGTACACGAGGATGGTGAGCAGCGTGGAGCCTGCCAGCACTCCGCCCACAGTCACCGGCACCATCTCGTCCCGGTGAACGCGGTGCTTGCAATGCTTGGCTGGGCAGGGGGAAACAGTACACAGTTATAGATGTAGTAAACGGGGATTATACCTAAATACCTACACACCTTTCACGTCCTAGACTGAAGTACACACTAACTTCAAAAAGAAAAACAAGAACTAAGATAATTAAGAGGAATTAATAAGGAGTGATGTATAAGTAAAAATGGACGCACCTTCCCCATCTAACACTATCTAAAATACAAAATAGGAAGAATTGCAAGCGATCAGGTAAGAGAATCAAGCAGGAATGGAGCCTAAACACAAACACAATACTGAACGTGCACCGCTCACACCTATGAAAGATGACCAAGACTAACGACATTACGAAGGAGTAAAATCACACTCAGTTATAAAGATAGAGTTGTCCAAGAATCATAAATAAATAGCAATGGACATCTTTCCCACATTGCCCTAAATTCAGTAACATAAGAAATGGATACGGACTAATACAGAAGGTAAAGAACTGCACATGTTTAGGTACATAGATTATAAGACAATGAACCATGAATCACAGCTAAGCACACTTTTCGTATTCTAGACTGCACTAAATCATACTCTAAACTCACTAACAAAGACAAGAAAAAAAAATACCATCCAAAATCAAATCAAGTTTCTTGAAATCTTCTTGAAAAAAAAATGTCATATGAAGGAAGAAATACAGAAGCAGGCAAGAAGTCTTAAATTTGCCAGGAAATAAAGGAATATTTGTTAACTCATGCATTAGAGAGGTGGAGAAATCTGGGTGTAAGAGAGAGTAGAGATTCTTGTGCAATTTTGTATGGGGTCGAGTGATAACGAGATGCAGCACTCACGCGTCCTGAAGATTGCCTCGTTGTTGAAGGCCTGCACGCGCACCTCATCGAAGTGCAGGATAGCAGTGTGGTTGGTGGCGTCCGTCAGCCTCACGTCGTGCACCACTAGGCAGCGGAAGGAACGCGCGTTGCTCGTCTGCCACCACTTTCGTCCAGGCTTGCTCACTGCCGACACCTGCCCGATACCTGCAGGCCAAGGTGATCCCGCGAGAGAGAGAGAGAGAGAGAGAGAGAGAGAGAGAGAGAGAGAGAGAGAGAGAGAGAGCATTTCAAAATTAAGACTAAAGTTTCATTTCAGTTTCTTTTCCCAGTCGTGTACTAAGAACCCTATTCTAAAACACTTCTGCCTTTAGCTCTATTACTTTCAAATGCATCTAGTTGATGTTACACAGATTTCTAAGATTGTTTTTACGGTGTTAGTGAAATTTCTATATCATTAACATGAGAAGCACTCGGCTAATCTTCTCGTGGTCTTCGGAAATACTACACTGGTGGTGAAAGAGCTAAGCGTTTCTTACCCTGGGCAGCGTTAGGGAACTTGGCGTCGTTCAGGTTGTATGTGAGGTTGAATCTAGAGACGAACCACGTGTCGGTGATGTCATCCTGCCCGAAGGCGAGGGAGAGGATGAAAGCACCCCAGGAGATGCTGATCTCGGACATCTTCCCAACCCTGTCGCATGTGCCACTAACATCCGCGTTGTCTGGGGTGTAGACCTTCGTGTTCTGGGGTAGAGAGAGGCTGTGAGTGGGTAGGAACTTTGAGTTAGGGAGTTAGTGTTTCACCACGTGAAGTGACAAGTGGCAGTAGAATGTATGTCTCTCAGCTCACCAGGTAGTCGCCCTTCGTGTCAGGGTAGTAGATGTTGACGTTTGCCTTGAAGTAGAACATCACGCAGCTCACGCCGTCGTCATCGTTTACTATGTAAGTACCGTCGCTCCGCATGTAACCGCTGGTATCTGAGGAGACGCACAGACATGCCAAAAGCAGTGTGACCAAGTGTGGTGATGGTGGTGCACGTGAAAATAGCAAGGGTGAGCGGTACAAGTGGTGGAAACTATCACTAGTGAGGGAGAGTAATACAGGTGGTGGTGGTGATGGTGGTGGAAATGATCACTAAAGAGAGACAGCGGTTGAAGTTGAAATAAAAAATATGCATTATCCTTTCATTCATTATATTTGAAATTCAAAGTTACCTTAGATCAAATAAATATTTTGTTCAACTAAAGTGTTTGTTATTATTCACGTTCCAATGAAACGTGTATTTGGACTGAGCTGTCTTCGCAACATACAGCAATTCAACATTGAAGACGAAGTTGAAGCACATTAACCCATTACTGCCGTGATGCAAAGGCAAGAAAATATGATGTGGAGACTCAACGATTGACTGACTGACTGACTGACTGACTGACTGACTGGCTGATTGATTACTGTGAGGCAGGAGCAGGAGGAGATTGGCTATGACGAGGTGATATGACTAGAATGAAGGTCCATGTCAGCTCCAAAGAAAAATTCTACATAGATGTGTAGTTGACTGATATTGACTAGACTGTGATGACTAGTCGAAGAGATAGTTATTTAATGGTACAGAGTAGTCAAGATAGAACCAGAAATGATGGGTTCAAGTTTAAGAAATTAGACTTAAGAAAAAAGATGGGAAGGAACTATTTCTCAAACAGAGTAGTTGATGAATGGAACGGACTCAATAATCAAGCTATTAGTGCCAAGTCAATAGGTAACTTAAAAAAGATCAGACAAATATATGGACAGGAATGATAGGTGGAAATAAGTAGGTAGGTGGATAGCAGGGACTGACACGTGTAGGCGTGGTGGCTTCTTGCAGCTTTCATTTCCTTATGTTCTTATATTCTTAAAATCCCTGATGACATTTGCACGAAATGGGAAAAGGGTAAATAACTATTTCAGCTTCCAGCTTTAAGATTCCATTTTTTTCTTCAAAGTCCTGGATATTGATGTAATAGAGTCCACAAGATATTGTCAACCAAAGCTTGTGTCAATCACGGTTGTGTGTAGCTTAAACAAATAACTAGTAGAAATTCGGAAACACAAAAGTTTCATTTATAAAGTGTGTCATATACATATCTCAAGAACTTTCTGACAATCGTGCAAGGATCAGATCAGTGAAAGCAGACCCGCGGAGATCATCCCTCCCCCATCCCCCCTCCATCACGCTGCGGTCATCCAACTGCGGCGCCAACTTAGAAAATCAGGTTAGAGACTGCTGAGAAAGAGACAGCATCTCTCAGTATTTTGAGACGTACACGTTGTATCATATCCTGAAAACTCCTGGGTTGCATCACCACTGATTTCAGAACCTCTACTATAGAAGCTAAAGGTTTTCAAGAGTGTTTTCGTGATTCTAGTAACAAATTAACAAAATACTTCTTTATTATTAAACTTTGAAGGAAATACAATCCTAAAAATTTGATTAATAATCTCTGTGACCTTTGAAATGAGTCGCACCGAGACAGCGAGGAGTTTCTGAATACCATGCCTGTTAGAGTATGGAAGGAAGCAGGGTAATGGTAGGTGCAGAGCAATATCAATAACGTTAGAATGTTAAAAAGAAAGTCTAGTTTCAGACATATAAGAGGAAAAAGAGAAGAACGCTAAAGAAAATGACAATTACTGAAGGAAAAATTTCATACAAGATAATATCTATAGAAAACATTACTATAACCCTCTCCTTTTGATGGAACGCGACAGAATACACTACTTGTTAAATAACGAATTAGCTTATAAAACGGTACAACAGAGAGAGAGAGAGAGAGAGAGAGAGAGAGAGAGAGTGGAACCACACGCGCTTTGGGTTCCGAGGGGTCCCCAAGCGCACGGGTTCGAATCTTGGCCACGGTCCGAGTGTAAGAAAGGCTTCCTTACTCGGGGTAACGATTCCCTAAGGAGTGGACTTTCAAATGGGAGGCACCAAAAAATACCCCCTGTAACCCATAAATTCCCGTGAAAAGCCCACATTGTAGAGAGAGAGAGAGAGAGAGAGAGAGAGAGAGAGAGTAAAGATGAGTAAACCAGAAAAAAAAAAAAACATGGTTGTAAAATAAATGAACAAGCCACGCCTCTCGTCTCAAGTTTGGTGGTACTTTTGAGTAATGGGTGGAGGCTGTCATCCGTTTGGGCGCACCTGCCGTTAAGTTTGATGTTGCGTCATTTGGAACGCTCTGGCTGCAAGACGTTAATTCCTTTTCAATACAAGACTATCATTCCTTAATTATCGAAACTTTAATAAGAATCAATGCAGTATCAAACGGAAAACTTAAAGATAAGCTTTGCACTCAATGCTCACAAACGGTCATACACTGTTACTTTGCATATGTCAAATCTCATAATTTTTTCTAAACCCAATGATACTTTGAGCTTATTAATTACTACTGACAAATGTAACATTCTTTGAATTTTTGTTTGACATTTATTTGTTCCATTACCAAAACCTAAATGACCAAGTCCCGTTTAAGAATGGCCACGGCGGCTCCTCGGCATGATGATACCTACCATCAGGTTTGAACACAAGGCAGGAGAAATACGCACCCAGTTGGGGAAGTGATTGGTAAAACAGGAGTGGAGTGCATTACAGAGGTGAAAAGATTTGATAAAAATTGATAGTTTGGTCACGTAATATGAAGAGAAGGCCATGCAGGAACTCATCAAAAGCACTTGGACTCCCGGAGAAATCCAGTTGAAGCGTATAAGGTCGAGGAGAAGACAGAGCGTGTGATGTAATGATAGAATAAGTTCATGGATGGGGATGACAAATGGAATTAAATAGCTTTAAACACACAGGGACTGCCTCGTATAGGCCTGGTGGCCTCTTGCAACTTCCCTCTTTTCTTATGTTCTTATGTACAATGGAACTACAAAAAAATAAAGGGTGTGAGTCGCAGAAGAAGATGCAAGAAACGCAAACCACTAGAAAAAGACTTGTACATGGCGCCATCGCCTGACTCAAGGGAAGGAGAACTATAAACAAACAAGCACTGCGATGAATGTATTCATCATTTCTCACCTGTTCCCTTCAGAGCCATGGGCACCGGCAGCTCTTCGTACACCACGTCACTAATAACATTATCCTTCTCCAGCTTGTTGTTGGTGTCCTCGATCCTCGCACTAGCAGCTAAAAGTTCCGTGTTCCCGACGTCCCCCCCTGAAGGCGAGTGGCGGCGAGGCGGGATGTCGACTGCACCTTCGTCTGTGAGCTGTGGGGACGCGCCTGCCCCAGTCCTCTTTTTAGCATTTGGTGGTGGCTGGGAGTCTGGTGGTGAGGGCGAGTGTGTGGTGGAGTCTTGGGTGATGCCTGGAGTGTTGGTTGTATTAGCACTAGTGACTGTGTTGGCCGGAACTCGGGTAAGGGCAGGGAGGACATCAGTGGTTCCTGCCACCACCGCCACCACAGCTGTTAACACACAACAGGAACACTCACGAAACATTCTTCAATAACATGCCTGGAATACCTACAATCTTATATTTAATTTCTATAATCCCAAAAATCGTATATTGATTATAATTCAGCCTTCTTCTTCCCCCCCCATGCAAGTCGGTCACTCCCACACACCAGAATGTTCATCAGTGGATACATACATGATCCAACCCTCCCACGCATGTCGAGGGAGCGTGTGGAAACTGCTCCTTGGATTTTACGAGTAACTATGATTAAGCTGGCCGAGTTCAACAATATCCCTCACCAGAAATGTTGCATTATTTCTGCGCAACTCAAGTACTTTAACACTGTTTAAGCAAACCTAACATGCACTTGGAGAGGCTGTCTTACTTTTGGTGATATATGCCTCGTAAAGCTTAAAAATAAGTGTATTGATAAAAATTTCACGGATCGCCAGGTTTACTTCATCGACCAGGCCTAGACGAGTCCTGCTTATTTACACCCACAGACACTCGCCCCACAGGCCCCTGCAAGTCCTACTGACACACGTGCTGCTCGTGTATGGAAACTATAAATACGCGTTACTAATACGTATCATACCAAAGCAGACGAAGGCAGCCGCCGTCGCCGACATCTTGCCTCAGCTGTGAAAGTCAAGCCACTGGGACACATGCGCCTCACCGTCTCTGCTGCCACAGGAAGAGCATTGATTTTAGCGCGGCAGTGGTGCGGAGAGACAGGGTTGCCGGGCGTTCCAGCCTACCCCACCACCCCTTGGTTAAGGTCAGGGAAGACTCGCCTATAATAATGGTGAAGTAAGACCTCCCATACATGCGTCTTTCGCGCCAACTTTCCATCCCGTTCACTCAACATTCGACTTGCACAACTAAAGAAACAATCAAAATCTTTATCTGGATCCTAAACACTGACGCTGTTCAGAAGTGTCTTAACATTTTTTCCTTCTACTCAGTAGAAATCATGCATTAGTGCAGCTCTGTCTTGTCTAAACTCTAAAGTGACAGATGATTCAACAATCGCATAGTTTCCCCGTGCACTTTTAACACATATGTTCTGTACACGTCCCTTCGAGGTGGAAGGACTGCACCGCTGAAAATGATAAATCATAACAAAAATTAGGTCAAAGAGTATAATTGATCCTTATGTACTTTATTGCAACTCCTGGAATTTCCCACTACAAATTGAAATTGAAATAGAGGCGATGATGGACATAATTATGTCAACATAAGTAGTACCCATATATATATATATATATATATATATATATATATATATATATATATATATATATATATATATATATATATATATATATATATATATATATATATATGTGTGTGTGTGTGTGTGTGTGTGTGTGTTTCACTGTTTGATCTGCTGCAGTCTCTGACGAGACAGCCAGACGTTACCCTACGGAACGAGCTCAGAGCTCATTATTTCCGATCTTCGGATAGGCTTGAGACCAGGCACACACCACACACCGGGACAACAAGGTCACAACTCCTCGATTTACATCCCGTACCTGCTCACTGCTAGGTGAACAGGGGCTACACGTCAAAGAAGACACACCCAAATATCTCCACCCGGCCGGGGAATCGAACCCCGGTCATCTGGCTTGTGAAGCCAGCGCTCTAACCACTGAGCTACCAAGCCGTGTGTGTGTGTGTGTGTGTGTGTGTGTGTGTGTGTGTGTTTCACTGTTTGATCTGCTGCAGTGTGTGTGTGTGTGTGTGTGTGTGTGTGTGTGTGTGTGTGTGTGTGTGTCTGAGTGTGAAGTAATCACAGAGTTGAATTCTTGAATTCTCTGCCTGTCTATTTCAACGATTTAATTTTTTCCAAGCGAGGACTATGAAGATTTATCCTTTTTTTCATTTTCCCTTTGTTGATCTTTTGTGACAAGGAAATAATAATTAATAGCAATGGTAATGATTACAGTAAAATATGGAACGATGATTCTTATGAGGCGATGAGGTTGGTTGGCAGAACCAAAACAAGAACAATGTTCAGATTGAAGAGAGACTGAAATAAAAACAATTCCTGTAGCAGATGTGCATGTGTACATAGATCATGATTTCAAATAGCATGATATGTATGCAGAATGTAAAACTGAAGGAAATGGGCTGAAAAAAAGGAGAAGGAATGTTGGCGGGAGAGGAATGTTTAAGCTAGACTTTAAAAGTCATCTCTAAAAGGGTAAAAAGTAGCACCATGAATGAGAACAAGCAGGAGAATAAAAAAGATTTTTTTTTTCTATCCCAACATCTAATAGGAATAAGATTCATGTTTGGAATAATAAGTTAACCAAAACGTAACGGCAGCTGTAACTTTGCGTGAGCTACCACAGCGTCAAGGCAAATAATGTATTCGTTCTTATCAAAGGATGAAAGCAAAGATATACGGCTAATCGCATATAAGTACACATATCAATCACAGGATGCAGACGATGATAGACCAAATACACTTGTCACAGGATGAAGGCAATAAAAAAATATGCTTTTATCACGAAAATAATTCAAACATACTAAGTTAGCCATGGCGAAAGTATTGCCGTCGCTGTTGCTGCTCCTGCCACTGAGCTCCGAAGGCATCTCCAGCCCCACCATGGCCTGTAATGCTACCGAAATAGTCTTAGAAAAGACAGAAGATGTAGAATCCATCCAGAGAAAACAAGAAAGCAATATTTCTATGGTTGGGAAACCTGAAAGTGGTTTCAGAGGTCTTCTTCTCACGGTGACTGAAAGTAGTAACGTTGAGCTCCGAGCGTGGTTACGTGGGGAGCATCAGTGCTTTCCTCAGGGTGATGAGTGGCAGCATGTGGAGGCGTGGTGGGCGGTGACCAACAAGTCTAGTGTTTCTATGGGTATCGTAACTGAAGAATGCCAGTTGATGTGCACGATCAATCACCAGTTACAAGTACAACAAAGTGTCCCGGAGTTTGAATTGTTGGCTTACGGCCCTTCAAGGTGGATTGCAAAAAGACTACCCGACTTCTGTAACATCACATATCGGGATGCATCCAATGTCCAACACTTCAATTTCTCTGTCTGCGATATCGCTCTATTTGACAAGAACACAGCCTTAGGAATGAACACTGCCTCTACAACAGCCTCGTCTTCATGGCTGTCGCTGCCCTTGTTTGTCTCGACAACATCGCTCCTGCTGGCGGCGCTGGTTGTAGCAGTGATGTTAATAGTATATCTCAAGCGACACCAGCACATACTGCCAGGTGAGGTATGAGTGTGTGTGTGTGTGTGTGTGTGTGTGTGTGTGTGTGTGTGTGTGTGTGTGTGTGTGTGTGTTTGATATACTAATTTTGTTATTCTCTTCAACTCTTATCATGATCTTTACCAAACCTCTCTGTTGTTCGTCACGTATACAGCCCTCGCTGCCTGCAATGCACTTCAACTTTCAGTATTTTTTTTCTCGAAGCACGATGCCATCACACTTTTTAGAACATCCAGTTCTTTGTACACGGCATTCGCGGACTGTTCATCTTCAGGCAGCTTTATCAAGCCATAATTTACTGAATACCTGAATTTCCTCTATCTTCTTTAAATAGAGATAATTTTGCATTTTCACTTACTTTAGGTTTACTAAAAGGTTTTTCATATGCCTCATTTAGAGAACTTATAATAGGTACACTTAAGATTATGTTTTGCTGTTTATCACACAGTTTAAAGGTCTTCCAGAAGAGAAAGTGTTCCTTCCATCTTGGCTTTCATAAACTTTATCTCCTCAAGTGATGAAAAAAATATATATCATATTGTTAATGAAGTTGGTCACAAAGTACAGGAAGCATCTTCAGATGTTTTATGGTCTTAAAATGTTGCTAAAATGTCACCGAGACGATTCATTAAGTTTCCTACGTATATTTTCTTTACTGGTTACGAATGATTTCTTATTAAGCAATTATTGGATCTTTTTTATACAAGGTGGGGAAGCAGGGCTAGGGCAACAAAAATAATAAGAAAAAGGCCCACTTGATCGCCAGTTTCCTTAAAGATCAAATAAAGTTAATCATAAGTCTGGGACAAACGTCTTGAAATCTTCCTCTTTAAGTTAAAGGAAGTCAGGTCAAAGGAAGATGAAAATACAGAAGCAGGCAGGGAGTTTCAGAGTTTACCAGAGAAAGATGTGAATGATTGAAGGTGCTGGTTAACTCTTGTAATAGACTTGGACAGAATAGGAGTGAGAGGAAGAAGAGAGCCTTATGCACCGCGATCGCAGGAGGAGGGGAGGCATGCAATTAGCAAGATCAGTAGTACAGTTAGCATGAAAATAGCGATAAAAGATAGTACGAGATCCTACATTCCGGAGGTGAAAAAATTATTGAAGACAGTCAGTCATAGGAGAAGAATTGATGGGACGAAAAGCTTTTGATTTTACCCTATCTAATAAAACTGTGTGAGCGGAAACTCCCAAACATGCGAAGAGTACATGCGAAAAGTATAGTGCAGAGTAAGCAGCTGGAGGAACGAAAGAAACTTTTGGCGACGCCTCAGAACCCCTAGCTTCATAGAAGCTGTTTTAGCAAGAGATGAGATGTGAAGTTCCTAATTTATATTATAAGTAAAGGACAGAACGAGGATATTTAGTGTAGAAGAGGGGGACAGTTGAGTGTCATTGAAAAAGAGGGAATACTTGTCTGTAAGGTTCTGTGGTGTTGACATATGGAGGAATTGAATCTTTGAGGTATTGAACACTACTAAGTTTTCTCTGCCCAAATCAGAAATCTTAGAAAACTCACAAGCCAAACGTTCTGTAACGTCCCTGAATGGCCTGTTGAGTTCGTAAAGGATTGGTCGTCTCTGAAAGGGCGTGGAAAGATGCAGAGTGGTATCATCAGCATAGGAGTGGATAGGGCAAGAAGTTTGGTTAAGAAGATCATTAATGAATGATTGAAAGAGAGTGGGTCACAGGACCGAAATCTGAGGATTTAGAAGAAGAACAGTGACCGTCTACCACGGCTGCAATAGAACGGTCGGAAAGGAAACCTGGGATAAAGTTGCAAAAAGAAAGATAGAAGCTGTAGAAGGGCAGTTTTGAAATCAAAGCTTTTGTGCCAGACTATATCAAAAGCTTTGATATGTCGAATGCAACAGCAAAAAATTTCACCGCAATTTATAAAAGACTCGGTAAGGAATACCAGAAGATCACCAGTAGAGCGACTTTGACGGAAGCCATACTGGATATCAGAGATGACTGTGAAGTGACAGATGTTTGAGAATCTTCATATTGATGATATATTGAAAAACTTAAGATAAGAAAGAAATTAAACCTATAGTGCGGTAGTTTGAGGGATTAGAACTGTCACCTTTTTAGGGAAAATCAGCATAATACCTCCTCAGTTCCCCCTAGCTGGCTGAGGCAAAACGTCAGGGACACCTCTGACTTGGGGGATCCCTTGGAAGGATTGGAAAAATAGGACAAGATACAGATATGAGATTGTGATTGGAGGAGCCCAACAGAGAAGACAGAGTAACAGCATAAGCAGAAGGATTAGAGACAAAAAAGATTAAGAATGTTGGGTGCTTCTTTAGGAAGGTCAGGAAGGGAAACTGGAGATAAAGTTGCAGAGAGAAGGATAGAAACCGTAAGAGGGCAGTTCTGAATCCAAAGCTTTGTGCCCGACTCTATCAAAAGCTTTTGATATGTCTAATGCAAAAGCAAAATTTTTATGAAAATCTAAAAGATTATGTTCTAGACTTATCAATTAAGGCCAGAAGATCACCAGTAGAGCGTCCTTGACGAAAGTCATGCAGATAGAAGATTGTGAAGCGATAGATGTTTGAGAATCTTCCTATTGAGGATAGATTAAAAATCTTAAGACAAGCAAGATTTCAAACCTATAGGGAGGTAGTTTGAGGGATTATAACGGTCATCCAATTTAAAAACAAGTTGAATGTTGGCAAACTTTCAGAAAGAAGGAAAGGTAGAAGTAGATAGACATAGTTGAAAGAGTTTGACCAGGCAAGGCACGGTAGCACAGTTTTTGAGAGCAAAAGGAAGAACTTTGATTGAAAGCATAAAATAGTCAGAGGTAGGTTGAGAAGGAGGGAGAAACCTAGAATCCTCCAAGGTGGAATTGTTAGCAAAGGTTTGAGAGAGGAGTTCAGGTTTAATGACAGATATGATGGCAGTGGTGCCATCAGGATAAAAACAAAGGAGGGAAAGATGAAGAAGTTAAATTATTGGAGATGTTTGTCGCCAGATGCTGGAAGTCTTGAGGGGAGTTGGAATTTGAAAGACTTTGACATTTTCTATTTATGAAGGAGTGTTTGGCAAGTTGAAGAAAAGACTGGGCATGATTTCGGGCAGATATGTAAAGTGCATGAGATTCAGGTGATGGAAGGTTCAAGTACCTTTTGTATATAACACGAGAACAGGATGTGTTAAACCAAGGTTTAGAAAGTTAGGTTGAAAAAAAGAATGAGGAATGAACGCCTCCATACTAGACACTATCACCTCTGTTAATCATTCAGCACACAGAGATGGGTCTCTGACACAAAAAACAACAATCATTCCAGGGAAAATCAGCATAATATCTCCTCAGGTCCCCCAATTGGCAGAGACAAAAACGCCAGAGGTGTACCTCCGCTTTGGGGGATCCTGAGGAGGGATTGGAGAAATAGGAAAAGATACGGAAACAAGATTGTGATCGGATGAGCCCAACGGAGAAGATAGAGTAACAGCATAAGCAGAAGGATTAGAGGTAAGGAAAAAGGCAAAAATGTTAGGCGTATCTCCAAGACGATTAGGAATACGAATAGGTTGTTGCACCAGTTGTTCTAGGTCATGGAAAACAGCAAAGTTGAAGGCTATAATATATTTCACCAGGATTGTCAATGAATGGAGAGGAAAGCCAAAGTTGGTGGTGAACATTGAAATCTTCAAGGATACTGATTACCGCGAAAGGATAGAGAGACCGAATGTGCTCCACCTTAAAAGTTAAACAGTCAAAGAATTTACTCTGGTCAGAGGAGTTAGGGGAGAGGTAAACAGCATAGAGAAATTTATGTAGAGAGTGACTATTGAGTCGAAATCAGATGTTGGAAAACTCGAAAGATACAAGAGCGTGGTCACGAAAGCAAGTAAAGTTGCTGATCACATAGACGCAACATCCATTTTTGGAACGAAAATGAGGATAGAGAAAGTAGGAGGAAACAGAAAAGGGGCTACTGTCAGTTGCCTCAGACACCTGTGTTTCGGTGAGTAAAAGAAGATGATATTTAGTAGAGGAGAGATGGTATTTTCCAGATTGAAAATTAGGTCTAAGACAGCGAATATGGCAGAAGTTAATGAAGAAAAGTTGAGGGAGGTGTCAAGACATTTTGGGTCGCTTCCGAGACAGCAGTCCGACCTGGGGACATTTCTGGTCTCCATCCCAGAAGGGAACTTCGAGGTAGGATTGGGAGCCGCCATTTTCTGAAATTTTAAGTGTGTAGGAAGTGCATGTAGTTCTGTGTGAAGGAGGAGAGTTGTCTTGAGAGGGTAGGCTGTGACTGCCCTCTCGAGCTCTGCTACACAAAGACACAAAGTTCAGCGAGATCACAACTAGCTTTCATGAAGGTTCACAGCATCTCCTGAACTGATCCAGATCAGAACTGTTCCAGAACAGAACTAATGATATTAAACCTAGCTGGGAATAAATTTTCGTTTTAGTAGGGGTCTAGTACCTCCTATAATAATTAGAATGGTCTTCAGAGTCACTATAATTTCCACTTAAGTTTGTTGAAAGTACTTGAGCTGAGTGGTCGAGTCGTCGAAACATCTGAAAATGTGAACTATGTTTTCTTGCTTGTGTTTAGAATTTGTCCATTTATGCATAAAAATTACCGTAACGTTTTCTTTCAACAGACCCGAGGAGATTTGAATTCCAGTCTGGACACCACGACGATCACCCACACTTAGACCAGGAGCGGGACTCAAATGAATCATGGGTGCCCACTTGTCTTGCGCCTATTGCGCAAGTACACCCAAGTGTTACTGAGCCAAGAAAGAACGAGAACTTGGCCACTGAATATAACGAGTCACCTCTCTATGATGATGTGGCAGCATATCAAGGCACAAGTCATGGACGTAATGAATCGTCTGTCTACGAAAATGTGGCTGTGTATCAAGTCGCAAGTCATGGACGTAATGAGTCACCTGTCTACGATAATGTGGCTGTGTATCAATGCACAAGTCAAGAACGTAATGAGTCACCTGTCTACGATAATGTGGCTGTGTACATCATCAATGAGTCACCTGTCAACGATTATTTAGAATATTACTAAGATAGAATCATCAAATTACTGTAGGGAGATTAATTTGTGTGTTTCATAGAGCAATAATGGGGAACATGGTTTTATTAAGTAAGGGATTTCCCCGTGATCAGTTTTTATAATGTGGTTTACCGGCTTGCTTTGTGGAACAGTGGACCACACTGGTACTGTCACACGCCTTGGAGCTTCATTTTGACTATTTTTAACAAATTCACTGCTGTTGGTTTTCCTTTCTATATTGATAGGAAGTTTAAAGAATGTTTTCGAAACACCACTGGCATTTAAATGTTAGATTGGTGCGGTAGGGAGGAGGTATGGGAAGTGTAGAAACAAGAAAGGAGCGGGAATAGAGAGGCGGACATGAGGTGGGCTTGAGAATGGATATGTGGTTTAACATTATATGTTACGACTTCTAGCTAACGATATTTACCTGTTAAATCCCTTGAGTTGACATGTCGCTCTAGGTAAAAGTGAGAGTAGGAATAGGGCGACTGTATCATGAAGTATGGACCCGTCTGTAGGTAAATACTGTGCATTGTCAGTGAGGTCCGCGCGGTTGGTTAAGTTAATATACATTATATTATAGATTTAAATATAATACAGTGTTAAAGTTAAATTACAATATTAAGTTAGGTTTATTTATGTAGCTCTCCTACAAATATATATCAAAATAAAATATACATTCATTAAAATCCTTACATTAATATACTAAAGTCATTTATGTTAGATTTGTGTTGCACTTGAAGCTTAGTAGATAAAGTAATGCACATTGGCTTAAACATTTTACTATGTAAAACTAACTTAAGAGAATAAAATGAGCTGAATTTTTTTATATTCAAGCCTAACTTAACAAATGAAATAATATACATCAACTTAATCAAACATAGCAGTACATACATACAAACTTAATTTAGTAGATATAATAATATACATCAGTTTCAATATAGCGGTATACATAAACTTAACTTAATGAAAAACCATCGGCAATTTTCGAGATTTCTCACAAACAAAGGAAAAAAATCTATCACTTTCACTTCTTACCCGCTGTCCAGTAGTATTTATAGTACCTGCTCCATCTGGAGGGTTGTGCTCATCATCTTCAGCATCATCCTCCAGGGGCTCGGGAACAGGTATTCCTTGTTGAATGCTGTATTTATGGAACAGCATACAGACTGCAGCTATCTTCGCACAGTTCTTTTTTTTTTTTTTTTTTTTTTTAGGGTCGTGTTGAAGAAACCCACCTGAACGATGCAGACACTGGAAACGAAATTTCAGAATACCAAAAATCTTCTCAATGATAAATCGGATCCTGGCATGATTTCTATTGAATCTTTCTTCCACACGGGTGCTTGGGTGTGGAAATGGAGTGAGGAGAAAGGATTCAAGTGGGTAGCCACTATCACTTGCAATCAGGAAAAATGATATAGAAACGTCTCACTTACTTGTATATGCATGTCAACAGTGGAAATGCTATGTATAGGAGTGACTTTCTAGTTTTATAAATTAATGATCATCAAATGTTAATCAACTCTAGCCCAAATTATAAATATCAAGGCACTGTTTAATACATAAAGTAAATTATGTATACCTCTACAGGATCGTAAAGTCCACCAAATGTCTTCTGCTTACTAAAAAAAACACTATGGAATGCTATATGTGACCATAAAACAGCCTATTTAGTTTGATAACGATATGACGCAATGCTCATCAAGGAGGTGAGCGTCTCGATAAAGCCTAGCTTGGACGCGATCTCTTAGAGGGCAGTTGTTCCAGATGTAAGCATCATGAGTGCTTCCAGGGTACTTGACAGTGTAGCTTATGATGAGGTGGTCTGCATTAGCTACTACTTGCAATTTGAGTGAGTGATACCTTTTTCTGTTAACATATACGTACATGTTCATTTTCACTTGGTGCCTTGATGGGTATACCCATCAATAGCACCAACGACCTTTGGGAAACCAATTATTCTGTGATAAACTTGTACAGTCCTGTTAAGTTGATATGACTTTGTTGTCATTCTTTTCTGAGTCCTTGCCATGTCTTTCGAGACATCTGTTACGTGCCCAATCACACGACTGACACTGGCTTGGGTTAAACTTGTTGCATCACCATTAAGGTTTTGAAGTTATACACTTGCTTGAAAGCGCAAAATCCTGAGTATGTGTTGGGATAGCATGAGACTATCTTGTTCTTCTCCCAATATGTGGCTCTAGTTCTTCACACAATTAAAAAATTTAGTTCCTTGTTAATCAGTAATTCCTTAACAATTCACTGTCATCCATGTGTAGGAGATCTAGTGGGTCACGGTATCTCCTCTCCTGTCGCACCTGTCGGGCAGTAAGGTACACAATTATACCTTCTGTACTGTAGTTGCTGATAGAAACATATGTTGCCTTCTTAGTTATGTTGTTCCTTTTCTTAAACAGAGATGGGAATTTGATGATAACAAGGCAAGATCTAAGATTGTAGGATAGATGAATAGGGTAAATGTATAACTATGATATCACCAGCTTTTGCTTATACTGCTATATACCATATCATGAGATCAAGTATAACAACTGAACATTCTATGTACCTTATTGAGAAGCTGATGTCTCAGAATGGCTTGCGGTATCAAACCTTGGAGCCACCTTATAAGGTAGCTTCAAGGTTTCTATAGAAACCTTTGCAAGGATCAGTAGTGGGGACAGAACCAGAAATAATGGGTTTAAGCTTGAAAACTTCAAGTTAAGGAGAGAAATGGAAAGAAACTGGTTTTCAAACAGAGTGGTTGATGAATGGAACGGTCTTAGTGGTGATGTAGTCAGGGCTGAGTCAATAGGGAGCTTCAAAAGAAGATTAACTATATTCATGGATGGGAATGATCGATAAAATTAGTTAGCTTTAATCAAAGAGGGACAGCCACGTGTAGGCCTGGCGGTCTCTTACAGCTTCCCTGTTTTCTTATGTTCTTATGTTCAACAATCCTGTATTGTACATGCAACATTAGTAATATTATTGAAACAACTCTAATATGTAAGAATAAGTAAAGTATAACTTGATGACTCTAAAGTAAACTCTACCATCTAGTCAGGATAGTTAACTTGTAAACAGTATAACGTAAACAATACAGCAACATAAAGAATTAATAGACTTTGAACTTTTCTGTTGACCCAATACAACAATAGTTATTTTTGCTATTGCAAACAAAAGATAACGGTAACAATAAAAGGAGTGCGAAAAAAACAACTAACTCTGCCTGATGTGTATCACATCACAGCTTACTAACTACTACGCTGAAAAAGAGTAAGTTTTAAAACAATGAAATAAAGTATGTACATGAATTACGAATTTCCTATATACAGTACATAGTACAGTACTTAACTGATGATGCTTGGCAGCCGCTATATACATGAAAATTGCTATGAACAACAAAAAGGGAGTCAGTCAAACATTACAACAGTATAGATATAGCAAAAAATGCTGACATGTACGTTATTCTAAAGTGCCACATTAAGACCAACCGAACCTACAAGAACTAACCTAACCCGCATCTTGAAGCAATAAATTCTATCGACTTCTACCATTCCTTCGGGGTGGAAGTTTGCCTACATTCAGCCTGTTCCTAAAAAGTGTGACCGCTCTAATCCCTCAAACTATCGTCCTATAACTTTAATCTTTTACTTATTTAAAGTTGTTGTTTTTTTAATCTATCCTCAATAGGAAGATTTTCAAACATCTGTCACTTCACAATCTCGCTGCACAAGTCTTTTTTCTTCCTCTCATCCCTATTCTGTCCATCTCTCTAATACAAGAGTTAACCGGTATTTTCAATCATTCATTCCTTTTTCTGGTAAACTTTGGAACTCTATGTTTGCTTCTGTATTTCCATCTTCATACGACTAGACTTCTTTAAGAGGGAGGTATCCAGACATTTGTCCTTGGCTTCTGGCTAAAACCTTTTTTGAATCTTTTATGAAACTTGCAGTTTAAGTGGGCCTTTTTTTTTTTTTTTACATTTTCTTGTCCTTGACAAGTTTCTCTCTTGCATTAAAAAAAATAAATAAAAGAAAACGAGAAAGGAATAACTAAAGGTGAGAGACAAGCGAAAACCAGGAAGTCATGGTCAAAATACTTCTTATGCGTTCACTTTCACTCACTTGCACTGTGCTTTGTGTTTTCTTCAAAACCAAGTTGTCTGATCTGGTGAGAGTCTCTCTATAAAACCTTCTTCGCCGATCATAAGACTTGAGATGGAGGGAAAACGCTCCTCACAGTGGAAGGGAGTACGGTGGATTGTTCAACTATTGACCGCCACTATACTATACTAAGAGTACCTATGTGATATATCTCACATAATACTTCCCGTGTCGTTGTTCGAGAAGACTTTTGTTTGAGGGAGCTCCTATCCAGTGTGTGTGTGTGTGTGTGTGTGTGTGTGTGTGTGTGTGTGTGTGTGTGTGTGTGTGTGTGTGTGTAGGGGAAGGTGAGGTAAGACGGATCCATGGGGAAAGATGGAACCCCCCTTCTAAATCCAAGCATAAAGGGAGAGTTTCAAAATTTGACTCCTAGATGGCCTTCACGTCGCCCAACAATAACGTTATCACTACCAATAGGCATGATAAATTTCCCTTGCGCATCAGAGGGAAATATTTGTCATTTTATAGTGCTGATGTTATTTGCACAAGTTAAGACACTGCTTGTTTTATATTGAAATAATTATCATAATGATTTAGTACTTATGTTATACATGCCCATGAGTGTATACATGATATATAGATGCCATAAATTGGCATAGTAAATATGGATGCTTTGGTAAACATTTCGACATTTGAATATTTACTAATGGGGTAAGATGGACCCCATGAGAAGGGAACGGTGGGTTTGTTGTGCTAATTGCAAAAGCTGGGCTCATGAGCAATGTGTAGGGATAGATGGTGATGAAGCTGAGGAAGAGGTTTTTGTGTGTGATTTATGTCATAATGTTGTGCAGGGATAGATGGTGATGAGGGAGAGTTTTTTTTTTTTTTTTTTTTTTTTGTTTCTTCGGTTGATATGTACCAATAAATTTGGCTCATGGGCAATGTGAAAGGATATGATGATGACGAGAAAAAGTTTTTCATCCATGATTTATGTCAATAAGGATTTGATTCTTCATATTCAGTTTGCGGGGTAAAATGGACCTCTGGGGGTCCGTCTTACCTCATCATTTGGGCCCAATAAGAATTATTATTTTGTAAATTCTTGTGCTTCATTGTTTTCCTTTAAAAACCGTGATCCGTGTGTAGACTTTGAAGATAACATCCCAAAGCTTCACCACAAACCAACAAATCCCCAAAAGTCATATAAATGTGGTTTCTAGACTCAATACATTATTAAGTGGTCCGTCTTAACCCACCTTCCCCTATTTACACTGGAGATGCCTAAAGGATACTGTCAACGCATGTAGCAAGCGGCATTGGGCAGAGAAAAGGTGCCTAAGACTTAGTACAAAACGCAGATTTTGAATAGATTCTAATGTCATATAATTATAGATGGCAATCTTCTTGCCAAACTAGCACGCCTTAAATAGTGTTTTCTTTTAAGAACTTATACATCAAAACCAAGAAACATATCTGATGGATGTACTGTGTGTGTGTGTGTGTGTGTGTGTGTGTGTGTGTGTGTGTGTGTGTGTGTGTGTGTGTGTGTGTGTGTGTGTGTGTGAAGATTATAATTATGTCGTAAAAAATGTTTAGTGGCTACTATTAAGAATACCAGTGTACAATTATTCTTCCATGGTTTTGTCTGGAAAACGCACTGACAGCAAATATAACACAAGGAATTCATACAATTATTTGTTCATTCTCGGGATTTACAAACTCTTCTATCTCCACGTAGAAGGTCTGAGTAGCTAAAAATTCTGCATAGGAAATAAAAAACGGAAAGCAGTAGATAACAAATAAATGATAAAAACGGAGTGACAGGATGGAAGCGAAGGGAGGGCTGTGACGGTACTGTATTGTCTCCCCATGCAGACTCTATTAGCTACACACGGGGAAACAGCGAACACAGCTACTGAGGGAAAAAGACCAAGGAAAATTTGAAGACGGAATGATTACAGGAATGAAAAAATAAACTAAGGTTCAAATATGAAAAAAGACATTTGGGACAAAAAAAAAAAAAAGTGAGTAGGCTTTGTTACATGGAAATTTGGATAACTAAAGAAAAAAATGTGACTCTGAACTCAGCGATAATGAAAACTCTCTCTCTCTCTCTCTCTCTCTCTCTCTCTCTCTCTCTCTCTCTCGAGAGAGAGAGAGAGAGAGAGAGAGAGAGAGATGATAAAAAAAAAAAATCGAGGCGGAAGCAGCGGAGAGATTGTTCTGGGCAAGGGTTCGGAACGAGTCATGAGCACGAAGACTTACAAATAAGAAACTGACATTAAAGTGAAAGGAAACAAACACAGAGCTTTATATGATACTTGGAAGTCAACTAGAGCTGTAAAGACAGGTGTTAGCTGAGAAAGAGGAGATTTAAGAAGAGTCTGAGCTTAACAGGAAAAATAAAAAACAGACAGAAAGAGCTCAGGACAGACCAAGAGAGGTGTTATACTGGTGATAGAGGTGGTGGTGGTGATATTGGTAGTGGCGATGGTGGTGGTGGTGATATTGGTGGTGGTGCTGGTGATTGTGATAGTGGTGGCGGTGGTGGTGCATGATAGTAGTAGAAGCAGTAGTAGTAAGTAGTGTTTTTGCTACGTGTTCCATCATTATTATTTCCAGGAGACTTTGATAAAAGCATGATAACATTCGCCTCCTGTTTTCATTAAGTGTTTCCCGGAGATAACAGGACGCAACATTTTCCGCTCCCTCTCTCACCAGCACACAAATCCTACACTACCGCGACGTTCTCTTTTAAACTACTGCACGAAAATCCATCGTGAGGAAGATGAACTGAATATGAGAATCAATCTACTATCAGCGCAGCATACAGTGTGGTACAGTTTATTCTAGAATTCTCTGATAGGTGTTCTTACTTTCTGGAGAAATTGTCCGACACTGTTTTGAGGCGTTGCCGTAGCCTGACTCACAGATACAGTAGTAACGAAAAGCCCTTCACATTGATGTAACCTGAGAGTGACAAGCGCCAATGAACACTCCCTTTTCTATATCCCCTATCGGCAGTGGCGCACTAAAGGTGGGGCGGGGGCCGTCCGCCCCCGGGTGACAACCAGAGGGGCGGTGCCATATGAAGAATACAAAATTGTATGAAAAAATTCTTGGATAATATTCATAACCCTTTGCAAAAAGATAAGAATGGCACATTAGTACATTACATAAAATTATCCTACTATGGCCATTTGAGTTTCGTGATTCGGAAAAAAAAAAAACAATCACTTACTGAAACAACATTTTCCGGAAAGAAAGTTTAACTTTATTTTCTGTAACTCTTATACTCTGAAATCCTTCTTTCCTTTCAAAGATTCAATTCCTTCATTCCTAATATCTAGTGTTGTGTATGAATATGTTTGTTCGTCGTGCAAGCGACGATATGTTGGCGAGACGAAGCGCAACTTGATGCTTCATGTTGCCGAACATAAGGGTGTCTCGGCACGAACGGAAACCACTTACACAACCCCAGCTGTTTTGCCTCGCTTCGCTCGGCAGCGCCACCCGTCACCCCAACATCCACCTTTGGGAGGGGGTGCAAAGGAATGATCTGCCCTGGGTGCCAAATACTCTAGGAACGCCCCTGCCTATTAGTTCGGTGCTTAAGTTTAGTGTAGAAAAATTTCTTGCTGTTTCGTAAACAAAAGATTTACGCGAGACTTGCTGTTGTGTACTACTAGAAAATACTGTCATTATTATTAGTGAGGCGGTGGCGTATTGGATAAGGTGGTGAACGTGGGATCGGGTAGACGTCCATGCGAAGTTTCGTATAAAACCACGTGTCGCCTTGAAACTTTGCATTTGTGGAGTGGTTTAAAGTTACTTACATGTCACCATGATACACAGGTTCTAAGTGGAGGTGTAATTGCCTTACATCAAGGATGCGCTTTGGTGGTGATAATGGCCCCTAATATGGATACCACTATAAATAAAATTGCATGCGCCACTAATGGGTGGAAGCTTCCTACATACACTTCAAGTGTGCCTACAGGCGCTATTGGCCATAACATAAAAAAAAAAAAGAAAGATAGACCGTACCTGTACTTCCTTGCCTAATTTTTTTCCCTCGGCCCAGTACCGCACCTCCGGTACCGTACCCAAGGCTATTAAATCGCGCCTGAAAAATCTAATCCACACCTCCAAAAAAGTAAAACAAAATACAAAGCAATAATATAATCTAGCTCCATATATATATATATATATATATATATATATATATATATATATATATATATATATATATATATATATATATATATAATTTGCTCTACTTCTTAGTTACATTTGGCATTTTCTAGTTACAAGAATCTGGCGACTTTGCTGCTCTCTCTCTCTCTCTCTCTCTCTCTCTCTCTCTCTCTCTCTCTCTCTCTCTCAAACAGGCACAGATGTCATAATGTGCGAACTCAAAATTTCGCCTTTCGGTCCGTGCGAAGGGACGGACTTAGAATTTCGCACTTTTAAGATTTTTCCGTACTTCGGACCACCGCACTTGGCTTGGTAGTCCGCAGATACGGAGGAGCGGAGGTGCAGACCGAGGTACGGAAGTGCCCAGCTCTATTGGATGGGTATGGAAGAGACTTTTGAGTTAGGTTTAGTAGTGAAAAGTAAGGTAATGATAGTGAATAGGTCAGAGGATGAAAGCAATGCAGTATGGAGAATTGGAGAGGATGAGTTTAAACAGGCGTGAGAATATGAGTACTTGAGGATGTGGGTGAGTCTAATGGGTGTGAAAAGGTAAAGAATGAAAAGACAGGCTTAGTGAACCAGTGGGTATAGGACGATTGGGGAGTGCAGCAAGAATGAAAGCAAGTAAATATGACGTGCTGAGAGAAGTGTGGCTGCGCCTAGTATAATGTATAGTATGGATGTTATCGCATGGAATGAAAGTGAAATTGACAAGCTAGAAGTGGGACAGAATAGAATAAGTAAAATGGCACTGAACGCACCGAAGTACACAGTAGTAGAAGCTTTGAGAGATGATATGGGATGGAACACTTTTACGGAAAGACTGGTAAAAGCCACACTTAGGTACAAGGTTAGGTTGGGGAGAATGGATGATGAAAGGATAGTGAGAAAGGTGTATCTGTGGAATGAAAGTGGGAGCAAATGGAGGAAGAGGTGCATAAGAATGACAGAAGAGAATGGATTACAGGTGGTATGGGGGATGAGAATGGCTGGGAAGAATTGAAATGATCGTGAATGGATCATGACAAGAGGAGGCCGAGTAGGAACTGAATGGAATGCGAAGAAATGGACGAGCAAGATAGACAGAGAGGTGAAGTGAATAATAGTTGAATGAGATGGAACGAAAGACTACTCTGGAATGGTGCAAGGAAAAGGAAATCCCGATGTATGAAAGGTGGTATGATGGCAGCCTGGATGGTGATCTCTTCCGCGTTAGGGCACATTGTATAGGGATGTGAATGCAAGATACTACGGGTAGTCTGAGTCCCGCAGCGAAGTGTGCTAGATGTGTGACATGGGGGAGGACGAGACGGTGAAGCATGTGGTGGAGCGTGATAAGTATGAGAGAGACAGGAGGGAGATGATGCATGTGATTCTGACTGAATTATGACGTAATAGGAATGAAAGAGTGGAGAAGACAGAAAGGGAATGGATGGTGTTGCTGGTGGGACTGTGTGAGACAGGTGAAAGGCTGTGAAGAAGTTTCTGGAGAGAATGTGCCGAGCGAGGAGATGTATAAGAGGGGATATGATAGAGTTATTTAAAATGTTCTCAGATACAAACTACATAGATGTGAGATCTTTCTTTACCTTGGAAATAGGACTAGAAATCATGGCAGGAAGATTAGAAAGCAAGGGTGCAGGTTAGATAGAAGAAAATATTTCTTTAGTCATAGGATGGTAGACTTCTGGAATGCATTGCCAGAGAGCGTTGTAAATAGCACTAGTTTGACAATGTTTAAAAACAGATTAGATAAGCACTTAAATTTCTTAGATTTATAATTATGTATAGCGCTGCATGATAGTTTTTATAAGAAATTTACTATAGTTAAACAAGACATGATCCCCATGTATGGAGATCACAAATTGTAGAGGATTTCGCTGTAGGACTTAGCCCTGTTAATGGGCCAAATATTTAGAATTATTATATAATGTATTGTGTACTTGTAAGTGTATCTTTAAGTACTGATGACGAGGTCGCTGTGCGACTGAAACAGGATAACCTAGATGGGCCCTGGTGGCCCTTTGTTATCCTATTATTTATGTTATGTTATGAGGTGTAGGGATAACTACTGAAAAGGCCCAGAGCTATCCCGAGCCACTTGTAGCATCAAGATCAAGATCTGCAAACTTTCTATTTTTTATCTATTTTTATTTATTTATTTATTTTATTTATTTTTTTTTTTTTTGGGGGCGGGGTTTTCGTGTTTACCGCTTACTTTAGGAACTGAGGATTGGCTACACCCGCCTCAATGCCCACCTGCACAGGCTGGGCATGACTGACTCTCCCCACTGCCCCTGGTGCCCTACACACAGTACACAGCCTGACACCCCAGAACACCTGCTCCTGCACTGTCCTCGTCACCACTCACACCGTGTGGCCCTCCTCCACTCACTGATTACTATCCACCCACACAGGCCAACACTGACTGACCTGCTGGGTGGCTGCACAAATACCACTCAGACTTTCAGGACCCTCAACCTCACCAGGACCTTCCTACAGAAAACAAATCAGCTCCACCGCATATAGCTTGAACACCTCTCCACCGCATACCACACCTTTGGGGCACTAGAGGCTGTGGCACACAGCCTGCACGGCCCCAACAAACCCCCAAGAAGAAGAAGAAACTTACTTTAGGACACCGACAACGCTGAGCGACTAGGAGAGGATGCCCAAATAAATAAGGTACCATTGCACAATCTTAGAACGTAGATAAGGAAGAAATGAAGATAAAATAAGTTTTGTATGAGTTTTAAGAAGGTTTTTAATACTCCATATTTTTGTCACTTGTATTAGGAGACGACCGCGGGGAGAGGACACGTTAATAACTAGAATATCACTGAATAGCTCCAGATGTAAGAAAAAAAGGTTTACTATTTTTTACTTTTCGTTTGTTACAAGGTTTCCTTTGAGATAGGAGGTACCCCAAAAAAAGTATCCCCTTTAGCCCATAAATTCCCGTGAAAAGCCCACATGGTATAAATAAAAAAAAAAAAGTAAATATATTTAGTGCTTTGCCCTGCAGGGCATTGTACAAGGATTCCTTGATATTGTATGGCTTGTGTCATGTGTCCTGTGTGGATACTGGCGATTATGTGTACTGGTGTGCTTTCTGCTTTGACTGTCACTGTGGATCTAACCTAGTTCCGTTACTTAGGTTAAGTTAGTTTGGTTCCATTAGGTTATTAGTTTGGTTAGGTTAGATGGTGGTGCGTGGCGGGGAGTTGGGCCTCGGGGAGTTCGGTGTTCTGGTGGCCAGTCCTTTGTTGGGGAACATGGTCAGGGAGTGTTGCTGCTGCGTTTCTTAGGTGTGAGAACCAAACTGTTGTGTTTTATTACATTTGTGTCTGCTTTGCATTAACAATAGACAAAAGACTGAGAAGAGCAAGACCGAGAAGATGTTGCTGTGAAGCACTGAGTATGTTTGTCTCACTCCCCTTCAAGGCTGAGCAGCTTAGTCAATATATGAAAGAAGGAAAAATACCATTTACTATACTGAGGGGAGAAAAAAATAAAGAAGAGGATAGTGAGGGGACAGACCTATTTGTAAACACACAAGACTGAGGAAGCTGTCAGTGTGTTTAAATGTTTTTTATCTAGTTATGTCATGTGCACCATTCCTCTAAAGATTAGTCAGACAACATGCTGACTATTATATTCCCAATGTTGCATATCTGTCTTTTATTGCCATTTTCATACTAACTGCTCTACTGATCTTGCTAACTTCATGCCTCCCCTCCTCTTGTGGCCTTGCTGCACAAGGCTTTCTTCTTCCTCTCATCCTTATTCTGTCCAACTCTCAAATACAAGAGTTATCTAACCAGTATTCTCAGTCATTCATACCTTTCACTGGTAAACTCTGGAACTCCCTGCTTGCTTCTGTATTTCCATATTCCTATTACTTAACTTCATCTAAGAGGGAGGTTTCGAGACTTCTGTCCCAGTCTTTCGGCTAATTCTTTCCAATTCTTTTAGGGAACTTGCATTTGAAGTGGGCCTTTTCTTCATTTTTTTTTATTCTTATAGCCTTTGGCAAGTTTCCCTCTTGCATAAAAAGGAAAAAAGTGTTTGTCATAGTACCCTAGTACCTGTAGCTGTGGTGAATGTGGTGGTTACTGAGGCACTGGTTGCACTACATAACAAGTTCATTGTCTTCATCAGCTAGTTGTGAGGAGTGCAGCACAGTGCTGCCATGTCAAATTGCAAACTTTACCTTAAATAAACCCTTAACATTACCCTTTTTGCTTTGAAATTACTCTGTTTGTTAAAAATCTATTTATTAAAGATCATTTATATGTATGTACATGTAGGAAACATACCATAATATGTACGGTGATAAAATAATATTACCCTGAAATTAAATAATGTTACCCTGATAGTGCTCAAATTACTCTAGAACAAGGTAATTACCCAGCACCTGGCAGCACGGGTGCAGCAGAGTGCAGAGGAGGCTGAGAGCAGCAGTCACTCCCCACCACCATCAGTATCACCACCATGGCCAGGAATCCCGTCCTGGTGCTGCTTTTCAGTGGTAAACGCAAGTCAGGGAAGGATTATATCACTGACCATTTGCAGGAGAGGTAAGGACTGCCAAAATGCCACACTTTTAGAAAGATACAGCACTCCAGTTTTAAGGTTAAATTAAACACTGAAATATTTTAATATATTTATACCTGATGTGATAATTACATTTTAATTGAATGGGAAATTCTTCCTTTGGTGACATCCCATGAATTCAATGATAGGTAGACACAGCAATATAGTCAGAGGCAGTGTTAGCATGTCCCTCTCCAGAATGACATTGGCAGATGTTGCTGCTGTGCATGGATGGAGTCTGCCTTCCTGTCTCTTTTCTATGTGATACAGTTGCAAATTTACAGATTGACAGTTTTGTACATGTCTCTTGACAGGTGAAACCATATACTTCATGTACCAAATTTATTTACTTGTATTTTGTAGGAGTTGTAGCTGTCTGTGTCTATTCACCATTTACTTTTTACCCGATTTACATAAAAATGACCTCATGAAACCTTGCAACTAACTTAAGAATATAGTAACATACAATAGAGTTCTGCTTGCTAGAAAACATTATTTCATCTTCCGGAATGAGGGATGGAATCCTGTAATAACTCCTGTACTCTACAGCTGAGCTGTCTGTGAATGTGAATGTATTCTTACGAGCATTATTATAGAGGTTCCTTCATATGAATTATCTTTAACAGGGCCGGGCAAACTTTTCAGTGCAAGAACCACATAAGAAAAAAAAAAAAAAAAACATGTAGGGTTGCATATTATATTAACCCAAAAGTGGTTAATATTTAGAAGACAAAATCATTTTTTTTTAAAGAAAAAGCCACTCCTATGCATACACACACCTGCAGGAAGAAAGCAAAATGCTCACAATATTATTTAGGGTTGCTTGTTAACTTCATGTTTCAAATGCATTAACATAGTTATTACTATTATTACCTGTAGTATACAGTGGTATCATGAGTTGTCAGGTTATTAAGAAGTTTGGTGGTGGTGGAGGGCCAAGGAGGTTGATGAAGTGTTGTTTAGTTGAGCTGTTATCTGACAAGGTCTGAGCTGCTTTGTGCTGGATAACTGAGGAATTGTTTCACTTTATTTGTCTAGGAAATGACAAGGAATTGTAATACAGTGAAACAATTTCTTAAAACAAGACAAAATGGCAATGTTGAATTGTTATTTTAACTCTTGACATGGATTTCTTAATGAATTTTTATGGCATGTTGTGACTGACATACTGACTGTAACAGCAGATATTGAAATATCTGGCTATTTAGCCTACCATGCCAAAAATAGGTTCCAGGGACACTTAGCTAAGTATTTAGGTGTCTTTTGTATCAAATGGCTGTCTCGTATAAATCTAGCCAAATATGTCAATATGGATGAAAACTCCATAATGTTGAGATCTCTAACTTGTTTTATTATTTTTTGTATCTTTTGTCTGCCTTTTGACACAAAATGAAAATTAAGAACTCCGAAAGTCATGTGAAACATTCCAGATTCACCTATGATGTTATGATGAAGTTTGCCTTGTACTGAATTATGAATAAACTCAGTTTTTATCTGTAATGTAGGTAACAGTGAATTGTGGTAGTTTAGAAATGTGGCATTTATTAAAGTGTCTTACTTTAATATTACATCTGTAAAAGAAGGATTAAGAGTTTACATATTGACGTGGCTGTGCAATCTTGCTTTTTGAGAGCAGCTGTCAACAGTCACTACCACTGTTATGAATCAGGCCTTAGTGGAGTGTGTCAGCCACTGATTGATGGATTATACTGGCAAGCACAGACAATATCACATAGGTAGTTGTCACACACCCTGTCTTCTCTTCAGTCTTCCAAGGATAATCATAGAAAGAAAATAATTTGGCTTATAGATTTGTGCAAGAAAATATATTTTTAACATTTAGGAAAAGGATAGAATTTTGATTGCATTATTCCAAGCATTGTTACCAGTTGTAAGTAAAGTGATGTTGTTAATCTAGCACATTATTTACTCAAAGGTTTCTGTGATTTTAAAATGCATTTTGAAAATGTGATTCAATTTTATTTAGAGAACAGCACAATGAAAAATGTCAGCAATAGGAAAAGCTGGATGTAGATCAAAATAATTTCACAGTATTCCTTTAGAATAGTAGGTGAAATTATTTTACAGGTAATTGTTTTTGCAAATCAGCATAACATAGCATAGCACTGCATAGCCCTGCATTACATGTACAAATCTTTCTCAGGTTAGATGAAAGTAAGAGCAAGATAATAAGGCTGAGTGGACCCATCAAGCAGCAGTTTGCTGAGGACAATGGCTTGGATTACTCACAGCTCCTCACTGCATCGGATTACAAGGAGAAATACCGATCAGAAATGATAACTTGGAGTGAAGCCAAGAGAGCGCAGGATAGAGGCTACTTCATCAGGGAAGCCATTAAGATGTTTGAAGGTTAGTGAGTGCTGAAGCACACAGCAGAAAGCAGGTGAACACTGCAGGCACTAGAGGACAACTCTTTGTACAAATAAAATGTTGAGGCTGTATGTCAAGGGATTTGTGATAGGGAAGAGGGAAAGAAGAAAGACTTGAATGCAAAGATTGAATACATGACATAAAAAAAAAAATTGGAAACTTTGATATGGGTACCCTTAAAATTTTGTTGAGTGCCAGAAATGTTTAGATTTTAGAGGATAGTGAAGAGTGCATGCACTTGTATTTTGATCAATATTAAAATATTTATGAATAGTTAACAAGAAATAGGTAATAAACTAGCTTTATTCACATAACATTTGAGGATTTTTAACTTGTTCTAGACAAAAAATATGGCACCATACAGCCTTGATATGGCACCAAGATAGAAACTTTATCCACCATCCATCCATCCATCACATCACTGCTCACTAAAGCAATATGTGGTGCAATGAACCTTGTGTTGTCTTCCAAGAAAAACTTGTGGGGTTGAAAATTTCACCTCATATATATATATTTTTTTGCAAACAAGTTTGGAGTGTTGCTTGTCCAGTATCCAGAGCCAGGCAAGGTTGCAAAGCAGGAAGGCTAGTGATGGGCTGTGTATGACCTGTATCACTGGAAGACTTTCCTGTCTTACCAACATTTTTTCCTTTTAGAGGCAGGGCTTTGGGGTTTTGATTTTGAGGAAGAAAGTGTGTTATTGTAATCTTTGATAACTTTTCAAGTCTTATAACTTATTTAAAAGAAGCTTTCTTGTCTGGCAGGAAGCAAGTACCCGATATGGATTGTGAGTGACATGCGGCGGCGAAGTGACCTGGCATGGTTCAGGGAGCACCACTCCTGTGCTATCTACTCTGTCCGCATCATTGCCACTGAGGAGGCACGGAGGAAGAGAGGCTGGGTCTTTACTCCTGGTAAGCCTATCACTCCTTTGATCATCTTGTTACTTGAAGTAAACATCTTACTTGAAATATTCGACTTTCACTTGGACAGCAACGTAGTGCATTGATATTTACTTGGTACAGGTGTAGACGATGCAGAGAGTGAATGCGATTTAGACACAGTTACTTCCTGGGACATGGAAGTGGACAACAGTCAAGAGGAGAATGAAGGGCATATGCTGAGTGTGCTTGATTCTCTCCTCACTCTGTGCTCAGAACGGTTAGCAGCAGCAGCAGCAGCAGCAGCGAGAAGTGATGTTGTTTCCAACACTACAGGTTAGAGTTTTTTTCAAGTGTTGACAAGCCAATCCTTTGCCAGGGCTAATTATTTGATTGCCTTTGAAGATCAGGATATGAAACAGATGGTTATGTAAGAAGTCATTAATGCAACATAATCTACTATTATATGAAACTCATAAAAATACTTTAGAAACAAACGGACTCAGATGAGGAAATTTTGTTCATGAGAAAAGTAATGGTAAGCAGTAATACTCCATTGAGGGCTTACTTGTCAGTAAGGCCTGACTGATTTGTTGGCCAGCCAATTTAATCATCTTGATTGTGGCCATTAGAAAATAATCGGTAATCTGTCAAAAGTTCACTGAATACGCTGAAGTGAGCAGTTTGCTATATTTAAGCCATTAAAAGCAGGTATTAATTTATTTCTTTATTTTGAAAAACGTAAAAATTTAATCGGCCGATATATGGGTTATTGGAATTTTCTATCCCCCTTTATCAGAATTGGCATGGCCACAAAAAATCTATATCGGTCAGGTCCTACTAGTCAATTTACAGAAGCATAGTCTACAGATGCTTTAGAGTTATACTCCATTCCTTTAAAAAAGAGAAGCAAGTGCCTTAATAAGAACATTATGTGAATACAGTACATACTAGGCTACTCTTAAAGCATGTGTCATGAACACCGTCTGTTTGGAACCTTATCCATCTTATCATCTCATTGATGGATTCACCCTTTCAATGAGTTGCTTTGTCACCATTATCAATATGGATTTAGAAGGGTTTTCATGCTCTCTGTTTATTTGTTTAGCAATTATCTGTGGATTTTCTATTAATATATAAATGTAGTTGATCATTATCAGTTATGTGCAATGTAAGATGACATATTTTCCTGAGGTGCAGCCTGTGCTGGCATAGGCAAGCAATGTTAACTTTGTCAATCTTTCTAACTATTGTCAAGTGAGTGAATAGCCTGTAGTTGATTTGTAAACCACTGATGTGATGCACACATCATTAAGCATACTAGTATTTTAAAACATTAATGTTTAAGTGACTTTAATTTTTTTCCACAAACCACATCCCTTAGTTCAGATTAGTTAGTGGCCATCTGTTACTTCACCTACCTACTGCACCTGCCCTCTCGTCACTCTCCTTGCCTTAACTCCCTTCCCCCCCAGCCTCATGCTGCACCCAGCCTCTCACTCCCCATCCCCTCCCAGCCTCATGCTGTACCCAGCCTCTCACTCACTCCCACACCAGCCTCATGCTGCAGCCAGCCTCTCTCTCATTCCTTCTCCCCAGCCTCATGCTGTAGCCACCCACCTACTCACCTCCCCCCAGTCTCATGCTGCAGCCAGCCTCTCACTCAAACCCTGACCCATCAATCTCATGCTGTAGCCACCCTCCTACTCATCTCTTCCCCCTCCACCTGATGCTGCAGTCAGCCTCTTACTCCCTCCCACACCAGCCTCATGCTGCAGCCAGGCTCTCACCCTCTCCCCAAAGCCTCATTCTGCAGTCAGCTGTCCATTTTTTATTTATTTATTTTTTAAATGTTATTGCCAATAGCACCTGTAGGTGTACTTGAAAAGTATGTACAGGAAGCACTGCTCATTTTCCACCCTTTAATGGCGCAGGCAATTTTATTTATAGTGGTTCCCATAATAGGGCGTGCATCTTTGGTGTAACCACTTAGAACCTAGGTATCTTGGTGACATGTAGGTAACTTTAAACCACTCGACAAATGGCAAAGTTTTTAAGACTGCATGTGGTGGGATTCGAACCCAAGTGTGGATGTCTGCTTGATCACATGCTCCCCACCTTATCCACTGCACTGCCCACCTCATACTATTAGTGTGTTAAGATGAAGGAAGGATTTGGTCTCAGGCAGAACATATTGATGAAACTTATGAAATAACAGTCTTGAGGTGATAACTGCTATTATATGAATAGTTCAATGGCTTGTAGCTTCTGTGTGTGTGTATTTACCTAGTTGTATTTACCTAGTTGTATTGTACAGGGTTCAAGCAGGGCTCATAGTGTCCCGTCTCCATGTCTCCATTTATCCAATTTTTCCTTAAAGTTATGCAGATTATGTACTGTAACAATTTAATTATTCAATGCATTCCACTTCTCCACCATTCTGTGTAGAAAATTGTATTTTACAATATCCTTCATACACTGCCTCATCTGAATATTCTTTACATGTCTTCTTGTCCTATCTTCTGTCACCAGCACCATGTCTTCCTTGTCTATCTTTTCAATGCCATTGACTATCTTGTACATTGTTATTAGGTCTCCTCGTTCTCTTCTAGCTTTTAAGGTTAGTAGTCCCATTTCCTTCAGCTGTTTGCGGCACTCCGCTTTCTACTGCTCTCCACTCGGATTTCATATTTTTGACTACCGTCCTTATTTCTCTCCCCCTCAAGTAATTTTCCATCCATTTTAATTTGGTTCCTTTTAAGCCACCCTTCTCCTCTAACTTCCACAGTAACCTGTGTGTGTGTGTGTGTGTGTGTGTGTGTGTGTGTGTGTGTGTGTGTGTGTGTGTGTGTGTGTGTGTGTGTATTCACCTAGTTGTATTCACCTAGTTGTAATTTTACAGGGCCTGGGTATCATACTCGTGTGGCCCCGTCTCCATATCTACACACATCCAACTTTCCTTTAAAACTATGCACACTCCTCGCTGACACCACCTCCTCACTCAAACCATTCCACACCTCCACACATCTTTGTGGGAAACTATATTTCTTCACATCCTTCAAGCATATTCCCTTGGCTATCTTTTTACTATGCGATCTCGTAGTTCTATTTAAGTTTTCCTCTCAACATCATTTGTTCATTATCCACTGTGTGTGTGTGTGTGTGTGTGTGTAATTACATGTCACCAGTATATGTTAGAGAGAGAGAGAGAGAGAGAGAGAGAGAGAGAGAGAGAGAGAGAGCGATTGGAAATTGTTGATTATATTAGCTACTTGCACCATGGATCATTAGTAGTATTTCTTTTTATAGCTCTTACAGATTATGAATATAATGTATTTGTTTATATATTTATTATTATTATTATTATTATTATTATTATTATTATTATTATTATTATTATTATTATTATTATTATTATTGTGGAACTGGTATAAAAAAAAAGAATAGTGAGCCACATCTATTGAAGTTGCGCATTCTGAAACACTGCAAGCCACGCCTCTGCTTCCAAAAGGTTCCAGACCAGGGACGCTCAAGGCCCCATCATTGAACCCTTTGTCTTGTGTGTGTCTCCTCTTACCCACTCACCAGCCCGGGATCCTTACTTCATTCACACACAAAGCAGAAACAAACAAAAATCGTAGCCATTTCTCTCTCTCTCTCTCTCTCTCTCTCTCTCTCTCTCTCTCTGTAAAATTAAGTTCAAATGAGTTATTATTTCATTATCATTTATTTACCCCTGTCATGTTCTGTTATTTTATTTATTTATTTATTCATTTTTATTATTATCAATTCCTCTATTATTTTTTTTAACACCAAGGGTAAATTTGCCTCTAGTTGAGGACCACTGGTCTAATAGTAGAAGTTTCCAAGAGTTTATTTTTTGGTTCAAGAGACAGATTCACATTATTTTTACTTTATCAATATGAGAAACGCTCTTGACAATGCGCTTTTTCCATCAATGGCGCCGTTAAAGTCGGTCTTGCTGAGGCCAAAGTGTTTCAGAATCTGCGGTAATACCGATAGTAGGTGATCGAGGAAGGCGCCGGGCTTGGTTAGGCTGGGCTGGGCTGGGCTGTCTATAATACACTAGTACTCGGGCAACACCAAGAAAATGGTTATCGCTCGTTTGCACATGTTAACGAAGCAGGATATACATTAAAGTTTGTTCTTGACAGACTTATCTCGATGACTAGCTGCTTTAATGGAAGTTATTTAGACTTTTCATGACTTACATAGTTTAGTTATGCATCATCAGTAGGAAGAACATGTTGGTTTTGTGGCCTTTGCAATTAGTCTTGATCAAAGAACAATTTGTTTCCAAGTATTGAGCCAGTAAGTCAGTCTTATAGACAAATCACCCCTTGATCAAATTAGACCGTTGCTAAAGGGCGACGAAGGTACCGGTACTATGCACTATCTGAGTACTTACTATTATACCTTCCTAAAGTTGGTTGAAATGTTGCATGGAGGTGTAAAGTTGCGTGTGGTCGTGTTGACAGGTAGGTTATACTCTGGGCCGGATATACGAGGCATAGCTTGTCTGTTTTCATCATTCAGTTCAGTCAAGCATCCTCACATGAACTTGTCTTACTCTTTTCTGCATCCAATATCAATGAGTATTTTGTGGCAAACTAGCAACGTTTCCAGACTCGTACGACATGACGTCATTTCCTCAGATGTCAGGAGGCGAAGTCTGGAAATAGTTAGGTCAACTATATTGTATTGACACAGCAGTATAGCTAGGAATGGGACACGTGTACTATCACTGATGTGTTCTAAATACGCATTTCTGTAGTCATGACATAGAGTGATGGAGGGATATTATCGCGGTGAAGTTGTGGAGCGAGATGTGTCGGGTGGCAACGTGTGGCAGCCAACCAGCGTGGTGTGAAGCAGCTGACTCCAGTGGCCGGTCTGACGTGCTGCTTTTGGTGTTGTGTCAACGAACCGATCGAGGGCGTGCTGCAAAGGAAGGCACACGGGGAAATAGTACACACACACACACATACACACAGGGAAAGGTGTGGCTGTCCCGGCAGACGCTGGTTGGTAATCATCATCTCGTCATAACGTCAGTGCGATGTAAGTCCAACAAGTAAGGTTCGTTTTAGTGGAGAGGCTGTTGACCGCGTCGTAATGTAGTTTTTGTCATTACGTGTTAGCTGCTTAACCTTGTATGCACAGTCCGACTTCCCTTAGGATATAATGATAGGGGAGTGGAGTCTGGTAAAACACCGCTCCACAAACATACGTGCCGTGATAACTCGCTCACGTTTCATCTATTTAGGAAAGTTTGGATTTGATTATCATCATCCCCGCTTGTCAACTATGTGATTATCATTATCCTAAGGTCAAACTTACGGCTGTTAATCATGAGCATTTCAGTCTCGCGGCTTTCGTGATCATATTAGAAGTAGTGATGGTTGACGAGGAGGTTGGCGTGTTTTTCAACGTGTAATGCAATGTGACAAGGTGTCAAGCATGCACTGGTACCCATTGGTAGACACCGAGAGCTGAGGTGTATAGGTCGAGCCTGAACTACTATCGATCCCTCCCTATGTAGGTCAGCAGGAGACGTAATCTGTTGCATGTGAAATAAGGTTGTCTAGTCTAAGCCATGTGTGTGGCCAGGTGTGATGCGTCTGATATCATGGAAGAAAACCCCCATAAAACTTACTTGCAGTGTGTAATGTTCACCATTGTTCCATGCAAAACACCACCTTGTTAAAACGATTGTTAATTCTCTGGTTAACTATTCATTCAGTCAGTCTGTCTTTCAATCTATATCGATTTGTTTACTAATCTACAGATTTCATACAACCAATATTGTATCAGTGTTTAGGTCTGGCAGGTTTGAGAGAATAAGGATCGTTTTCAGTACATTTAACACCTAGAATAGCATCAAAGTGTTATGCGAGTTTCTTTACTAGCCAGAAATTGTTAGGTATATATATATATATATATATATATATATATATATATATATATATATATATATATATATATATATATATATATATATAATTATGTCCTCACTGAGATATAACAATGTTGAGTTACAAGCGCCTATATTTCATCGGGACCCGCTCGCTCCCTCCGCGTTCTCCTTTGCCACTGCGTCAATATCATCAGGTGATGCGCGAAGCTGGCCTGACTGCCCTTCCTCCCTCCCTCCAGCGCCGCCGCCGCCCGCGTGGTGGGGTGTGGACCGCGGCCAGGAGGCTCATCTCATGAACTGAGAGCCAAAGGGATGATGACATATTGCTGTATTATATGCAGATGAACGATGCTTCTTGTGACTTTGATGGTAGCATAGAATTATGGTTACTTTGGTATTAGTTAAGGTGCATTTGTCACTCATTGTCATGGTGTATCGCTATATTGCTCTACATACGGTATAGCCACCAACATTGGACGGAGCTTCGTAAAATGCTAAAGCATGATACACACACACACACACACACACACACACACACACACACACACACTGTGAGACATAATACTATGGCATATACATATGATGTTAATGGAAGCATTTGTAACGTAATGCGTGGCATTCTATCACCAGCAAGAACTAACAGTAACTGAAAGAACCACGTAACTGAACGTTCTACCTGAGTAACTCCCTTGTTGTTTCCCTTACATTCACGCTGGCGAGTATGAGAACAATAACCGTAGTGTTAAGTAATTCATGAATCCGAGATGCTCCCGGACCCGGTATTATGCTGGCGCTGCTATTGCTAACAAAAACAGGTGGTGTGAGTCGGCGTGTTGTGGTGGCGCCGACGTGTCTGAAGTGGCCGCGGCCGCGCGCCCGTCTGGGAAGTGGGGAGTGAGTGGGGAATGGGACGCGTCGCATGGTCGCCTTGAGTCATGCTGCTGCTGCTGCTGCTGCTGCTGGACCCGCCCTGTCTAACTAATGAGCTTCACCTTGCCGTGACTCGTGCACATCAACAAATTAGTGAAGTACACATCAAAGTGCATCCTCGCCTCGTGTTCTTGTTCATGTGCATGGCATTGCAGAATGTGTTTGCTTATTCATCCATTCATACATTCGTTTCTTTCTTTGATTCATTTACTGAATAACGTCTCCAATGCATTGCTGCCCTGCAATTCTGTTAACTTATTTATTTATTTAGTGTTTATTATGTTTACGGTCGTGGTAGGACTGCTGATGTTACGAGATGCAGATATTGATAACGTAAAATATATGAAGATAACAATGATAATGATGATAATAATAATAAGATAAAGAAAAACGCTGATCAAACAACACCAATAACAACCATGATAAGTTAGCTCTTCCAAACACCATTGTCATAACAGCAGTGGTCGTCACACGTGTGTCCTGCAACAAGAATCGCATGACTCATAGTGAAGGTGCTGCTGGTGGTGGTGTAATAATACCTAACAAAAAAATAAGCAAAACAAAAACAAGTAAGGAAAGAAGAAAAATGTCTTAAAACCCTCCTCTTTTGTTGTCAGTCCATCTTTCAGTCGTCTCTCTCTCTCTCTCTCTCTCTCTCTCTCTCTCTCTCTCTCTCTCTCTCTCTCTCTCTCTCTCTCTCTCTCTCTCTCTCTCTCTCTCTCTCTCTCTCTCTCTCTCTCTCAAGTATATTATAGGAGGTACTGTATGCGTGTATGGTGGATTGGTTTACACACACACACACACACACACACACACACACACACACACACACACACACACACACACACACACACACACATAAGGAACATTTGGGTATCTTTAGAATTAAATGAAGGTTGATATTTGGCGCCCTGCTCTGTACTTTAACATGATAATTAGATCAATCTGGTCCGGAGCCGTAAACCAACCTCGGAACGTGAAATCTTACAAATGAATGAATAAAGCTCGAATTTTCTTTTATGACTTGATTTTTAGGTGTAGGTCAGTCCGTGTGTGTGTGTGTGTGTGTGTGTGTGTGTGTGTGTGTGTGTGTGTGTGTGTGGCGATCAATATTAATATAAGTTATGAGAGTAGTCGAAAAATTATCATAATTCCCTCATGAATTATTATACTGATGATATCGACCGACTGTTACCTATAACACACACACACACACACACACACACACACACACACACACACACACACACACACACACACACACACACACACACACAGAGAGAGAGAGAGAGAGAGACAGAGGGTTAGTTCTTAGTACAAGGATCTTCATTTATTAATGTACATACACAGGTTAATGTATATACGGATTACGGATGAAAGATGTGCTTCGTTTTGTAAATACACAGACTTCGCTTCAGATCGCACGTTTCACATATAATAGACAGTTCAGCTAATTTTGTTTTATCAAAGAGAAATAACCACAGTTGAATAGTGGTGTGCTGTCCCGAGAGAGAGAGAGAGAGAGAGAGAGAGAGAGAGAGAGAGAGAGAGAGAGAAGGGGGGGTGAGGGATTACTAAGGTATGACAGGTCTTGTGAATCGACCTGGAGTCAAAGGAACAAGTTTTCACAATAAAAAAAGGGAAAGAATAAGAAAATAATGAATAAGTAGATAACCGTATGTCGTTGTGATCGCTCTGCCTCGCGTTGTCGGTATTAGTGACATTCAGTGACGGGATGTGACAGCCTGGTGGACAGTTTATCACATCCCTTCAATTGTCTGAAACTCGCTGCGGTAGTCTATAACTTAGCGCTTCTGTAACTCTGTGAATTACGTTCAGGCGTGAATGTTGTGACGTATATGTTAAACCATTCACTGCTAGACAAATAGTCCATTATTATCTGTAACTTTGAGCAGGCATTTTGTACAAGGGTCTCTTGAGTAACTACATTTTGCAGCTTATAGATAACTTAATCTCTCTCTCTCTCTCTCTCTCTCTCTCTCTCTCTCTCTCTCTCTCTCTCTCTCTCTCTCTCTCTCTCTCTCTCTCTCTCTCTCTCTCTCTCTCTCTCTCTCTCTCTCTCTCTCTCTCTCTCTCTCTCTCGTAAGCAAGCACTCTAGACACACACACACACACACACACACACACACACACACACACACACACACACACACACACACACACACACACACACACACACAGAGAGAGAGAGAGAGAGAGAGAGAGAGAAACCCTTGGCAAAACCCTTCAGTTATCCATTGAACAATTAGTGGTAAGGGAAGGGGAGCTGAGTTAGTTCTAGTTCCTCTCACGCTGACAGTGCTTTCTGTGTCGTTTCTGTAGGCAGATCACAGGCGTGGCCACCAGCAGGGAGGGCAGTGACGGACGACCAGCGGAGGAGGACACGTTGACGCCCTTCCTGACGCCCCAGCACCTCGCCAAGACACCCGCACAGTCCTTCTTCAGTGTCATCAACTCCAAGGTGAGCAGGTGGTGGTGGTGGTGGTGGTGGTGGTGGTGGTGGTGGTATTTTTGCTCCTGCTTTTGTTCCTCTCAATGACTCCTCCCTTTGTGCTTTTGTTTGCTTTTTCTCTTTTTATTTTTGTATCATCAATGTGTTCTATGTTTTCTTCCCCTTCGTTCTATTTGCTCTCCCTGTCAGTTGCATTTTCCCTATATCACGTCCTCCTCCTCCTCCTCCTCCTCCTCCTCCTCCTCCTCCTCCTCCTCCTCCTCCTCCCCCACGTATCCTCTATCCCTTCTTTTCCTTCTGTCTTCTCTACTAGTCCGTTCTGTGAGTGAGCGAGTAGGTCATGTAGTGTTTGTGTTTGTGTATGGTAGGTGAGAGAGTGAGTGAGTGAGTTATGGTTACAAACAAACCTACAGGAAAACAGGAGGCGGCGAGAGACCAGTTGACGTAGACAAGACATCTGATTACTTGAAATTCTTCGTCTTTCATCGTCATTCATTGCTGTCAAATGTGTGTGCACGTGCTTCCCGTTTCGTTGGCAAATTTGATCTATATTATTTACATTCATACTTAAAGTTCATCAGTTTACTCCAGTTAATTTGTTGTGTGGTTGATTTGTGAGTGAGTGAGAGAGTGAGTGAGTGATGAAACGGAAAGCATGAATATCCACTTACCATGAATTTCATCACTCCGTATCAGCAACAGTAGTAGGTCAGGTTCTCCCTAGCTCTCATAGTCAAGTCAGTATTCTCAGCCGTTTCTGTGCTTCATATGAACTACTAATAGCAAGTTATAGTGCGATTTATCGGAAGGATTGTTAAGAATGTTTCCGTAGTACTGATTAATAATGGTCATACGCCCTTGATAAGAGAAGAAAAAAAGCACCCATGAGGACTTTGACAGCATTTCGGAATACGTGGCTTAATCATCTTAATCACATGCGTAACTTAACCTTTCATCTTTCCCCCTAAAGTACAAAGATTCATTTTTCTCTTCAATTTAACATATCCACTCTTTTTTTTCTTACTACGTGACCGCTTCTTGATGGGGCAGAACATTTAACAATACACGAATAGAATACTTTAATCGCATGTATAATTTAACTTTTCACGATAAATACAGTAAGTCCTTATTTCGTCCTCGCTTTAACTTATTTTCCTCTTTCTACGTGGGCTTCTCTTGATATAACGTTACATTCAAGAATAGAGGAGTCGTTTTAATTACATATATACTTTAACAGACAAATGACAATGCATAAACTCCTTATTTTTTTCTCACTTTAAACATCTGTACTCTCCTATGACTCTTTCACCGCGATCTCCTTTCTCCCTTTCCTAAGCTAACCTTCTCCCTTTCATCTCATTTAGTCACCCCGCCAAGGAAACCTCGCAACCTCCCCCCACCTATTCTACTTAAAGGGATAATTCGCTACGTTTTTTAAAGCCACATCCGACTTGTGCGAGAAAATGTGCTAGCAGTTCTTTCTTTCGCTTTTTTCATTCTTCGTGGGTCTTCAGTTGGTTTGTTTTAGTTTGAGGAAGAGACAGTTTTTTTTATATAACTCCTCTCTTGTAGTGGTTTAATTCCTTCACCCTAAGCATTTTTGAAAGATTTTGAGTGTTGCCTGCTTCTTCCACCGGTTAGTATTAGTTTGCAAAAGAGGTGGTTTATAAAGTAATTATTTTCTCTGGTAATGATTTCTTCCAAGGTAACTTGTTTCAATCATTAGAAACTTTTTTTTTTCGCACGATAGACTTTGTAGTTGGAATGCTCGTGAGGACATTTGCTTGACGGAAGAACTCAGGGTTTGTGATGTACAAGATTTTAAGGGTCTGCTGGTAGAAGGGAGAGAAAAAAAAAAAAGTCCAGTATGTGTTTCGAGAGAGAGAGAGAGAGAGAGAGAGAGAGAGAGAGAGAGAGAGAGAGAGCTCATTATGTCGTATATAAAACAAATGGAGTATTATTCCTACCTTAGGTTCTTTCATATATATATATATATTTTTTTTTTTTCCTTTGAGTTCATCTTTAGTCTTTTTTTCTTTTTTTTTCTCTCCTTTCATTGAGGGTGATGATCGTGAAGTTTGGAGCCATACCTTTCGATTCCTGTGTCTTCTCCTCTGACTAATAAAATGTTCCTGCTGGTGGTTTACAGTTTAAAAAAAGAAAATAGATAGGTAAAGAGACACTGAATGCAAAAAGGAGTGATCGCGTAGGTTTGTGAATAAAAGAATTTGGAAGATGAAAAGTTCTTCCTTTAGCGTATTAGGGAAAGCATCGTAATTTGTATTCTCTATAAAGGTGCAGATTGTGTTAATTGATGAGTTGAAAATAAGGAGATAGAATGTTCAACGAAGAGAATAAGTTGAAAATAAGGAAACAGAATATTCAACGAAGAGAATGAGTTGAAAATAAGGAGATAGAATGTTCAATGAAGAGAATAAACCAAGCGTTCTTTTAGTCAAGAAACTTGGTAGAATGTTTACGAATTATCATAAACTACAGAAGATGGAGCGAAATGTTCAACAAAGGCGATAGAAGTGATGTCGTTTATGTCAGGAAACTAATTAAAAGACCTTCAAGTGATGATGAACAACACGAAATCTGATTTAACACGGCTGTATGGAAGACATTGCCTCACCCTGTTTGAGTTCTGGCATTTAAGTGGGTGTTTTGCTTAATCGTTTTTTGTGTTCCTAGGCTAGTTTTTCCCTTTCACATAAAAAATAAGACTAATAAGGTTGTGCGTGGAACAGACTTAGCCAGTAGTACAACGCAAGTGCACATACATCAGATACTTTCACGAGGAGACTTGATGAGTTTACGAATGTTGAAAGATTGGAAGTTTGAAGTGATGACTGATGAGTGCCTTGTGTTAATGAACTGGTCTTTTGTTTTCTTACTTTCTTATGCCCTTTTCTGTAGTGTGGGTGCTTCTATCGTTAACTTGCTACATTTGTTACGAGTTATTTAAAAGAGAGTAATGAGTTAACCGTGCCGTTGCTTGTGTTTAGAGGTGTGTAGTTATGTTTGCTTGGTACAGTCGTGTAAGGAGTGAAAGGTGCCACGCTATAATTGCTTGTGATTTAGTGCCTGTAGTTGACAAAGTGCGACAAAGTGTACGTACCATCCACCTGTCGCGTCGTCGGCCAGTGTTCTGAAGCGCTCTACTCTCGTCAAGACCATTTGTAAGGCGACAAAGAGGAATAGTCCGGCTCTCATAGATTTATTCCCACCTACCTTACAAAATGCTTATTGAACTATTGCCAGAATCGTGAAAACTCCCATGAATAAAATAAAACCTGGTAACTTCTACTGGAGCTTTTTGAAACAAGTGTAGCTAGATGAGTCATGGAAACGTTTCAGAATACTGGCCAGTGTTAGATGGTTCAACACTTTCCACTTATCAATCCACAGAAGGAAAGGTTTTCCACACAAGACAGATGGAAATCCCTGTACACAAGCTTGCACCACACAACAACTCGCCTTCCCATCGCTGACAGTTTCCGTTACACATTAGGAGCTATGAGCATGAAAATAAAAAGAGGTGCATGAAACCATAAGACCTGCACGCGGCCTGCACTGTATGTGTGAATATAAGACACACCTGTTTTTCTCTACTCTCACCTCCATTCATTACCTGGCTTACATTGACGTGGCTTAGTTTAGTGTGGCTTCATTATTATTATTATTATTATTATTATTATTATTATCATTATCATTATCATTATTATCATTATTATTACTATTATCATCATCATTATCATCATTGTGTGTGTGTGTGTGTGTGTGTGTGTGTGTGTGTGTGCGCGTGCAAGCAAATCTTTACCGCAATATTCCACCGGCTTGCACGTCTGCTGCCTTGTTGTGACAGTGCATGATCTGTGTGTTGTCTTGTTCGTAGCCCTCGAGGAGCATTGCGCGCCACTACAGCCTTCAGGTGGGTCTGTCATGTGTCTTACCTGTCTTACCTGTGTGTACCTATACCGTGTGTCTTGTGTCCGTACCTTGCCTGCATGTGTCCTGTGTGTAGTCTCTCTCTCTCTCTCTCTCTCTCTCTCTCTCTCTCTCTCTCTCTCTCTCTCTCTCTCTCTCTCTCTCTCTCTCTCTCTCTCTCTCTCTCTCTCTCTCTCTCTCTCTCTCTCTCTCTCTCTCTCTCTCTCTCTCTCTCTCTCGTACAGTATCTACAGTAGCAGTACAATTTCTCCTTCCTTTTCCCTATTCAGTACATTTGTTTATTTATTCTATCAGGGGAAATACAAATAAGGAGTCTTTGGTATATCATTTTGTGGTTTTAATTAAGGCCGATACAGCTTTATTTTTTTCTATTTATTTATTAACTTTATTTATTTTTTTATCATGTATATTTTTGATAAATATACTAGTTTCAAATATCGTTTCTCTCTCTCTCTCTCTCTCTCTCTCTCTCTCTCTCTCTCTCTCTCTCTCTCTCTCTCTCTCTCTCTCTCTCTCTCTCTCTCTCTCTCTCTCTCTCTCTCTCTCTCTCTCTCTCTCTCATACTCTTTAAACACCACATGTCCATTTGCGAATTCACTCTTCATACGAGTATATAGAAATAGTAACGTTAATTATATGACTATTGTTCCCTTCATTCTACGTATTGGTATATGAATATAGTTTCGTTCATTGTAATATACAGACATAAGAAGAGTGACACGTTGATTCTACATGCAAATATACAAATAGTTCCGTTCATTCTACGTGCAAATATAAAAGTAGCTGCGTTCATTTTACGTATAAGTATGTAACAAGAGTTCCTTCCATATGCGATCATTCTACTCATACATAAATGTTTACGTTCACGCTGCTCACTGTAAAGAAAGGAGCAATAAGAGAAGCAGCGTCGTGGGGCCTTGCCGGGGCAGGGAGCGGAAACACGGAGCTCGCAGGTGGCATGTGGGAATGTGGCGCGTGGCGGGACGAGGTGCTTGATAGTAGCTCGGGTTTGGTAAGAGTTTGGTGATACTACGATACAGGAAAATGAGTAATGAAATAAGCTGAAAAGCAGATATGTTTTCATGGGTGATAGTCGCGTATATACATGAAATTATGACAGTTTACGTACAAGCTTGTGTATCTATGTACATACGTACTTCATGCGTACACTTTAAGAAATTCATATGCATTTGTGTATGTATAGTAGATATGTGCGGCACGCTTTACAGAGCCACGTGTATCAAGAACCACGTGGTACTGATAAATGTGTGACAGCCCCTAGAACTGTATATAATGTTTCCTTGTACATTGTAGTGTCCCATAATGTAGTAATGCCCTTACCCTTTCAGTGCTAGACTAATTTTTCAATAATCATGTAGTATAGAATTTTTAAACAATTATTTTTGTATTGCAGTCTGTTGAATACATGTGCAGCCTTAAAAGCACAATTTAACACTTATTTCCTTTTCTATGTTCATGCAAGCCATTTTTCAGTGTTGTGACAGGAATGAAAGAATTAAAATTTATTGTGTCTAAGTACATATTGTAAAATTTTCCTTATGTTGAGACGTGTAAGAGTTTCCCGTTGACTAAACAAGCTGTGATGGTCGGGGCAGATGCCGCTCCGTCACCAGTGTCACATGTACCGTCACACATGACACGTGACACGTGACACACGATCCTCTGAGCGGCATTCTGCTGCCAGTCCTCCCATAACACCAATGCCCGTATTCTCAAACGCTTCGGCGTCTTATCTTAAATAGTTTTAACAGGCTGTAGTGGAAGTTATTGAGGCTTTCAAGGGTGCTTTCAGGATTCTGGTGACAGTTTAAGCAGGATTCTGCAGTTAATGGAAAACGCCGCAATGAAAGCCCCTTTTATTCTTAGTGTAGCCTTGGAAAACAATCCTGATGGAAGAACACAGCGGTGGAGAATACGAGACTAGGTAAGTTCTTTCTTCCTCCCTCCTCCCCCTCTCTCTCTCTCTCTCTCTCTCTCTCTCTCTCTCTCTCTCTCTCTCTCTCTCTCTCTCTCTCTCTCTCTCTCTCTCTGTTAACCAAAGTATTGCTACGCAGGACTCGCTCGACCAGTACCACGACGCCTACTCCACCCTGACCCGCCCCCACCACACCAATGGCCACGCCTCTGCCTCTGCCTCCATCCACGCCCTGCCCACCACCGCCGCCACTAGGGGAGGTTACCGACCACTAGACGCCTCAGAACCTTCTGCCTACACCTTTGGTAAGATGATTTAGTCGTTTTAGTTTCATGGTTATAGTTAGTCTCTGGAGTACTGTAGAAATTGTTTGCATGGAGCTCCACTCTAAACGTGGCTTGAATTCCTCCTTAAAATCATTCTTTTATATGAATTGACTAGAAAAATTAGTCATGAATAAGAACATGATCTATTTGTTATCATTTACCATATTTTTTGACGGATAAGAAGAAAGCAAGTGGCTGATATAGTAGCTGGGTGTTATGTGAAATGGTCCTTATCTCGCTTCTACCTCGTGTGCCTTTCTTGATACGATTCCACCCTCAAGTAAATTCCTGTCACGAATTTCCTCCGTCAGAATTTCACAGGGTCAGTACTTGTCACCTGAACTCAATTTTCTCACGGTGTAATGTCATTGTTATTGACATCATTTACGTGTACCATCTGCTTTTGAGATGGTGTGAAACTAATACTAAGTGATATTTTGAAGTTTAGAAGCTGTCAATTGTAAGAACAAGACAGTTTTGAAAATCACAGGATCCACATAACCTCTACGCTCGGCTGTATATACTGAGTGACTGGAACCCTACTCATAACCCATCGTCTCTTTCCAAGATGGGGCCGCTGGGCGAAATGACATCGTGGGGAGCCACGGACGGGTGCGCCACGCCAGCCACTCTGCCGCCCAGCCGCCCTTCACCACCCCTCCACACATCGGCCGCTTATCTCTCTCCACCACCTCCCTCAAGAGAGTCTCCGCCGACTCCCCGTACCTGCTGGCCAAACCTCCGAGCAGGGCGGACTCCTCCCCGGTACAGCTCGTGCAGAAAACGGGGAACTGGAGACAAAACTACCGGCCTTGTGTGGAGATGGTGCGAGGGGGCGGCGGAAAGTTCGTCCCTATCGCTGAGGCAGAGACCACCGCTACCCAGAAACCCATGGTGTCGAAACCTTACCATGTGATTGAGAACAACAACGATGATGGATGGAGGAGGAACTACGTGGAGTGTGTGGAAGGACGCGCGCTGCTGCTGGGTGACGAAGGAGGAGATGATGGTGGTGGTGGTGGTGGTGGTGGTGGTGGGTTGTCGCCAAACAGTCAGGAAGTGCATCTCGCCCCAGCTCGCCTCACGCACCTCCCGCCGAAGGACGCTGAGCTGCACATGTACTCCTTCGCTCCCGTGAGTGTTGCCTGTGACTTTGTGTATTTTCATCACACGCACACTGGCGCGCACACACACACACACACACACACACACACACACACACACACACACACACACACACACACACACACACACACACACACACACACTTCTCTCTCTCTCTCTCTCTCTCTCTCTCTCTCTCTCTCTCTCTCTCTCTCTCTCTCTCTCTCTCTCTCTCTCTCTCTCTCTCTCTCTCTCTCTCTCTCTCTCTCTCTCTCTCATAAACAATTACGTTAAAGCATAGACAATCTAACACACACACACACACACACACACACACACACACACACACACACACACACACACACACATCGGTAATTATTCTATTGTCTATTTTGTGGCTTGCGGTCAGAGCTGGAGCAATGATGGGATCAACTTTGTAATATTAGCAGCAGAGGAGGAGGAGGAGGAGGAGTAGAATGTGAAAGAGAAGAAGGAGGAGGAGGAGGAGGATGTAAACGAAAATTAAGCAAAGAAAGAGAGCGTAAGAAGGAGGAGGAGGAGAAGACGAGCTAGATTAAGGAAGGGAGGAGGAGTAGGAGGAGCAAGAGGAAAAAGAAGAGGAGGAGGAGGAGGAGGAGGAGGAGGAGGAGGAGGAGGAGGAGGAGGAGGTAGCGAACGTAGGATAGGTAAAGCGGTAATATAAATCTCTCTCTCTCTCTCTCTCTCTCTCTCTCTCTCTCTCTCTCTCTCTCTCTCTCTCTCTCTCTCTCTCTCTCTCTCTCTCTCTCTCTCTCTCTCTCTCTCTCTCTCTTACACCATTGCTTTGCCTCTAACTTAAAAGAGATATTGCCACTTCACAGTACCGGAAGCGAAGGGAAGGGAGAGGAGAGACGGAAGAAACGAGGAAGAACGCTGCAATACGGATAATCGAGAAGGTAAAGAGGAGAAACATGATAAATGGCTGTGATAAAGGAACGAGTGAGGTTGTGGAGAGAAAAAGTGAGAGTGGTAAAGTGATAGAGGGAAAAAAAAGTAATTGGGACATGTTTGAGATAGCGATGAAATAAAGGTGAAGTGAATGACGGGAGGGATAGGGGAGGAAGATGAAGGGGTGGAGGTGAGGAGGTTGCTGGGATAGGTGGAATAGGTAGAGAAGAGGAGGAGGAAGTGGTAGTTTCATCAAATCATTTATATATATATATATATATATATATATATATATATATATATATATATATATATATATATATATATATATATATATATATATATATATATATATATATATATATATATATAGTTTCCACACAGTGTAAAAAAATAATATACAGATTGAGCCTAAGATGTTTAAAGATTTGTCAAACCTTTGGACAAATCTGGAGTATGTAATTTTTTTTTTTTTTATCTGTATGAAAAAAAAAGATGAATAAAATAGAAAAGAAAAAAAAACAAGTTCGTGCTAGATATTGAGTTGAGTGTCTCTAAAGAAAACCGGCAAAAGGTTTATCTGAACTAGGAGCGTCTTGAATTCAAGTCATAGGAAGGAAGAAATAGTCAGGCAGGCACAGACACAGTCACAGGTAGGGAGTTCCGGAGTGTACCAGTGAAAAAGATGAGAATGGTAACATAGAAACCAAAACTTTTATTTGGTCTACTTATTGTCACCTGAGCAGGACTATCAGAGTCGGTATTATGGATGAAAAATGATCGAATGAATGAAGTATTGTTGTTAAAAATGCAACAAGAGGAACATATAGTGAGACAAACATGAATTAAGTAATGAGAATCAGGATGAATGCAATGGTAATAGTATTAGTATAATTAGAGAACTGTTGAAGACTAGAAACCAAAGGCGTTGCATTATCCAAAGATCAGTGTCAAGTGTGACGGTGTTGAGTGGCTGCGATGGGTAAACCTGCTGAATCCTGAACCTGTACTGGGAGGTGAAGGGAATGGGTGAGTGTGAGGGCAGAAGTGAAAGGAAGAACACCACCATCACTTCATTATCCAACTTCCACAACGAGAATGCAGGAAAGAAACATAGCAACAACGAAAGTCTTCCATCCTTTTCCTCCCTCATCTTCTCAACTCCTCTCTCCTCTCTGTTCTTCTCCCTGCATCTCCCCGTCTCTCCTCCCCTCACCAATCCCCCGTCCCCCCCCCTCTCTCTCTCTCTCTCTCTCTCTCTCTCTCTCTCTCTCTCTCTCTCTCTCTCTCTCTCTCTCTCTCTCTCTCTCTCTCTCTCTCTCTCTCTCTCTCTCTCTCTCTCTCTCTCTCTCTCTCCTCCTTCTCTTGGCTCGTCTTGGTGTTAGTTGCTCTCATGCTACCGCTGGCATAAGGAGCTGAGATCGTGCTGGTGTTGTAGGTTTGGTGAGGGACACTGTGGTGGTGGTGGTGGTCGTGGTGGTGAAGAAAACGTGAGTGTATGAT
>NC_059294.1:29245311-29282229 GCF_017591435.1 Portunus trituberculatus
CACGTGTTCCCTTCACTGTGAGCCTTTCCTCCATGGAGTGTCCCTTCCCCCTTCACTAAAGTATCCTTCCACCACCAGCCTTGAAGAGAGAGATTATTCACAAAGGCCGTAGCTCGTGCACCAATGAGCTGATCGCCCCGATTGGTGCGTGAACCCGCAGACAGAGGCGGGGCGGGGCACGGTGGAGACGAGGTGAGAAAGGACGGTGCGGAGAGGCGGTGAGGTGGGACAAGGCATGGACGGGGCAAGGAAGTGAAGTGAAATGAAGGGAAGGGAAAAGAAGGGAGGAGTAGGGAAAAGAAGGGAAGGGCATTTCTTGCCTCCTTTGAGCTCATCTTAAACTAAATTAAAAATGCCCAACAATTTTCTCTGGAATACGGAGATGAGGCTTAAGGCTTACCAGACGGGTGAGGCTGTGGGGTTAGCTGGCGGGTGAGGCTGAGGGCTTACCTGGTGGGTGAAAATGAGGATTTGTGTCACGATACAGCCGACGCCCAAGGTAAATAGGCCATGTGTATGTTAATTAATTGTTCTGATATTTGTGATGATGGTGAAGTGATCGTAGCATGCACGCGGCAGCTTAGAACTGTGATTGTAGTGTGTTGAATACTTGGCGAAGAGACGAGATGAAAGAAAACGGGAGATGAGGCAGACGGTGGAGCACTGAGGTGCTGCTCACTGTCCTGGTGAGCCTGGAGAGGTGCTCACCGATAAGGGGACAGCCTATGTGTATAACATGAGTCTCCTCACTCTGCAACCCTTGGGAGAGGCAGCGGTGTGTACTGCTTGCACCCATACCCCCGCCCTCATCCTCGGAGCCTCATGGTGTGGCTCGCCGCTTACCGCTTTGTTGAGGCACATCACATCATCCACTGCGGACTATGTTTCCCGTCACCCTTTCCTCACGAGTGTTGTGCTACGGTAGGCAAGGGAGGAAGTGTGGCTGCCACCACCTGTCACCTGTGCAGGTGGACACTGAGAACGTGAACAGCGGCCGCTGAACTTATAATCTTGTCCTCGTGGTCCCTGTATTTCATGTCTTTCCTACCTGTAATGCTATGGCAGTGTCAAGGATTTGATGAGCTGATTTCATTAAAAATTGGAAATTGCACCTTTTTGCTGCAAAGGTACAAATAATTATAGATATAACTGTGACACTTTGGCGGGTGATGGTGAGGATTCATCTGTCGGGTGAAGGTGGTGAGTGAGGATGAAGGTTACCTGTGAGGGTGTGAGCTTCTTAGCAGGAGAAGGTGAGGGGCCATGTGGTGGTGAAGGTGAGCGATGGGCTGGCGGGTGAAGGTGAGGGGCCACCACCTGGCGCGAGGGTAAGGTGAGGGAGAAGGAAATATCGACACAGGCCGCTGCTGCTCACTCCGTCCACTGCCGCCGTCGCGAGCGGCCGCCTGACCCCAGCCGTGCGAGGGTTGGCCTCCCGAGCCGTGAGGGCGCCGCTGTTAGCGTGCAGGGCCCAGGAAAGTGTGTTGCCTCACCCAGGCTACCTCAAGATTCCCTGTGGTCACGGATCAACATTGATTGGCGAGCTGCGTGGGCGTGGGCGGCCAGACTCGGGCCACGCCACCCTCACATTGCCTGCGCCCATTGAGGCCCGGTACCCGCAGCCGCCGGGTGCTCGCCCAGGGTCGGCACTGCCTGGAGGAGGGCGCGGGGCAGGCGACTGTCTTAAGGAAGTGCTGCATGAGACGAGATTCTGGTTTCTGAATATTCTTTGTTGTGACTGAGAAGAATATTTGTGGTGGTGTTTAAGTGTAATTTTGTGGCTATTATGGCGGCAACGTGGTGACCGGCTGTGTGGGGTGGCGGTGCGAGGTCAGGAAGGCGGGAGCTCTGCCTCTTATAATATCGATGTACGTATCACAATACTGTCATAGCGTCATGCGCGCTCTTCGCCTTCCCACTCACTCCTCTTCTCTTCTCTCTCTCTCTCTCTCTCTCTCTCTCTCTCTCTCTCTCTCTCTCTCTCGCGCGCTCAAGAAATAAAATCAGCCTTTCCATGCAGGTGCTAAGGAAGAAGCTGACATAACAAATTCGTTTATCTTGTCCCTTTCACTGTGAAAATACTTGAAACTGTATTTTACACTCTTGCTCGTAAAAGTTTCATAACACACACACACACACACACACACACACACACACACACACACACACACACACACACACACACACACACACACACACACACACACACTATATGCGTACAGGTGTGTGGGTAAGCTGGCGGGCGTGCAAACAATACTCATATTCTCAGAAAGTCGTTCACGCGTTGAGTTAAGGAACGAAGCCACTACCACGTACGGAACAGACCCTACTGGTGTCGGTGAAGACTGAGAGACTCAGCAGGTGGTGAAGACGCCGCGGGAGGAGGAGGAAGAGGTGGAGGAAAAGGAGGAGGAGGAGGAAGAGGACTAGATCGAGAGAACTAAGGGAACTGAACATTGGAAGGTGTACAGCAGCGGCGGCAGGAAGGTGGTGGTGGTTGCGGCGGCGGCGCAGGTACCATGGAAACCGTCGTTGGCTACCACGCCGCTGACAGCCGCCAGTGTCGCGTGCAGTTTTACTCAGTCAAGGTAACGGCCGCTGCACAAGACTGCTGGGTGCCGGCAACACTTAGTAAAGGGAGGGGTAGAGAAACAAAATAATGAATGATAGAATAAATGTGATGATGATAGTAAACAGGAGTTCAAATACATAGTGAGGACGATATAATATAGTGTTGAGTAGGGTAATGTGAGAATAGTGACGCAAGTGGACTAGTATAGGATAGAGGTTGGAGTGAAATGTTAGAGGGGTGAGGCAAGCCACTAAGGTAGGGGAGGTGGTGGTGGTGGTGGTGGTGGTTGCTTGTTGTAAGGAGATGGAATGGTAGCTTGTGGAGTGATGGATGAGGCGGTGAAGATGTCTGGCCTGTGTATGTCTGTTGGGTGGAATGGATGAGTGGATGGCATGACAAGACAGGAAGAACAAACTGTGGCAGTCTTGTTGGCCCTTAAACCCTTGAATACCATGACGCGTTTTCATATCTATTTTAGTTAACTAGTTTTGTGATTTTATACAACTTCAGAAACTTAGATGGGGATTGAAATAGTAAAGACTGTGGCCATTAACCTTTTGATCTCCATAGACCCTTCCTAATGTAAATAAAATCGTCTAATCATACCCAAAACTCGTGGTAAAAATGTGTCCCAGTACTGAAGGGGGTTAAGACGCTGTTTACGATATGCTACACTGTTTAATCAATTGAATCCAGGAGTGATGGAGGGAGATGAGGAATATGGAGAGCAGCATGTGTGTTTAGTGAATGGACTGGAAGGGAAGAACTAACTGTAGCAGACCTGTTGCACTCGCGAAGCAGTTTCTGAGAAGCTACACTATTTAATTAATCTGTGGAATTTGAGGATTATGGTGGGAAGAGATGGAAAATATGACTGTGTTAGTAGGAGGAATGGATGTGTGTGGTGGTGGTGGTGATGGTGGTGGCGTGTGGTAATAATGGGAGTTGTGGTGATGAAGTTAGGCAGTCACTATCTTGCATCACCATTACTGAATTTAGCTTTCTTTCCCTCCAGCACTATGTAACTTTGCTTTCCACCACCACCACCACCACCACCAAGTTTCCTCTCAACCAATATAAGAATCTCTCTCTCTCTCTCTCTCTCTCTCTCTCTCTCTCTCTCTCTCTCTCTCTCTCTCTCTCTCTCTCTCTCTCTCTCTCTCTCTCTCTCTCTCTCTCTCTCTCAGCACTTAAGATTTTTTCCCCAATGCCAACTTCCCTGGAACACTTGACGTTTTTCTTGCAACACTTAGGTAATTTGCTGCCTTCTTTCCCTGCCCGGTGAAGTAATCCCCCTCCAACCCCTTTGGCCCTGTCTCCCCAGGTGCAGCAACGGCGAGCGGGTCTGCAGAGGCTAAGGGACGAGTTCCGCCTGGAGAATCTCTACCTCCAGCACAAGGTTCCTCATCTGTTCGTCTCCTCACAGGTAGGTTGTTAATTTTGGTGGTGGTGGTGGTGGTGGTGGTTGTGTTTGTGGTGGTGGAATTGTTGTAGTTGTATTGGTTGGGATGGTGGTGGTAATGGTGTGATAATGTTGGTAGTGGTGTTAGTTGTTGTTGTGGGTGGTTTTGTTGTGTTGGTGGTGGCATTATTACTGTTGCCATTATAGTTTCTCTATTTTTAGTGTTGTATTTGTAGATTCTATAAATATTTGTTTGATAGATAGGTAAATAGATTGATAGATAAATATTTACATACGAGAGAGAGAGAGAGAGAGAGAGAGAGAGAGAGAGAGAGAGAAACAAGTGGGAGTAGGCATGGATATACACACACTTTGAAACATAACACTCAGTCCCAGTCCCCTCACTTCCCTCACTCCCCTCATTCCCCTTCACTTCTCCCTCTCCCTTTCCCTTCTCCCTTCCCCTCCCTGGCATATTTCATTAATAATAACCCGTACTTCACTTCGAACCCTCGCTTTTATTCAGCATTTATACAATCTACCACCAGGCAGAGGCAGACAACAGACGTGGGTGGGTGGGGGTGGATGGAGGCGCATGGCCACGTACAGTACATATGAAGTATGGCGTAATAATAGTAAGGTTCGCGCCGCTCCTCCATTCCAGGCGTGACTCGTGTCCCTTTAAATTGCTCCCATTGTTTTTACTCTCCTCACCACGCACGCACGTTTGTTAAAAAAAGATTAAGTCCTGTGCTTTCATTTCAATTACAGCGGCTTCATGGCTGTGTGTGTGTGTGTGTGTGTGTGTGTGTGTGTGTGTGTGTGTGTGTGTATGTGTGTGTATGTGTGCGTGCGTGTGTGCCCGCATCCATACCACTCTAGCATACCAAAGAGCATTTTTATGAATTGTATACTAAATACGCAAGAATGTAACGTATTCTATTATAATTGTGGATCTCTCTCTCTCTCTCTCTCTCTCTCTCTCTCTCTCTCTCTCTCTCTCTCTCTCTCTCTCTCTCTCTCTCTCTCTCGCTAATATGCGGCCCTTTAAAGTAGATTTTAATAGAGTTGCAAATTGTTCAAGCGTTGTGTGTGTGTGTGTGTGTGTGTGTGTGTGTGTGTGTGTGTGTGTGTGTGTGTGTTTGTGTATGTAGTAATTGTTAGCATAATAGTAACTCTGCCCAAGCGTTTGGCTCAGTAATGGAGCTTCTGTTTGGCTCCGTGTTTGTGAATGACGCTGTGAAAATGGACGGAATGGATTGCGTGGACGTAGGAGTGCAGATGACCTCAGTGTCGCTTTGTTTTTCTGTTACTTGTAGGCTGATAATGATGATGGTGGCGGTGGTGGTGGTGGTGGTGATGTTTGTTCTTTCCTTGTCGTTGTTTTTGTTGTTGTTAGATATTATTGTTATTATTATTATTATTATTATTATTATTATTATTATCATTATCATTATATATTACTACTACTACTACTATCCTCATTAGGTATATAAGTCTCATTGCAGAATGAATGGAACTATCTAACATCAACAAGAAAAAGGAAATATATTTACAATGAATCTGAAGGAAAATGATGCCTTGTTACTGTAATGGGTGAATAATGCATTGGGTTTTAGCTTTACACCGGGAGTGACTAGTGGTTACACGTTTTATTGCCGCCTCTGTCACAATGTACCTTATCTACCATATCTTCATATAGCATCTCATACATCCATCCCTTTTTATTCCTTCTCGGGTGTTCATCTTCACCTTTTATTACTCTTCCTTTTTCGATCTTCTGCTCTTCTTGCTCCTAATGCTGTTCTCGTCCTGTATTTCTGCTTGTGTTCGTATTAATTTCCTCCTTTCCTGATTGGTCTTCTCCCATATTTCCTCCTTTCCTTAGTTGATTTATGGTTTCATTTCTTTTTTTAATTTTCTTTGTCGTTGGTTTTTCCTTCATCCATTCCTTTCTTACGTGCTTCTTTCCTTTCTTCACTCCTTTCTTCTTTTCTTCCTTCCTTGTTTCCTTCCTTCCTTCCTTCCTTTATTTATTTATTTCTTCGTTCATTCATTCATTCATTCATTCATTCATTCATCCATTCATTTCACTTTTTCTCTCTTTTTTCACTTCCTTTCTCCCCGTATGTATTCATCCCTCCCTGCTACCTTTCCTCCATCCTTTCATCACCCCTTATATCCCTCCGCTCCCCCCATCCATAACTTCACAACCACCAACAACACCACTTCTTTTTCCTCAAAACCAGTGGCAGCAGCACAACCGAATGTCATGTCTGTACCTGGGTTACCGGCTGTTCTGGGCGCTGTACTTCTCCATGTGGGCGGTGTGGGCGTGGGTGGGTTCCATGGGCTACGATGCGCCGGCAAGCCTCAAGATCTACTTCCCGACCTACCTCACCAACTGGAGCATCTGGACACTGGCGGCGGATACCTCCCTCCAGGCCGTGAACGTGATACTACACCTCAAGAAAATAGCTGATGACGGTGAGAGAGACGGCCATATTCAGAAACGCTTTGCTCTCTCGCCACGACAGTTTTCCAAGGCCACAGAGACGAGTACCTGGGTTTTCAAGAGTGTTTCTCCTTATAGTAAACTAGAAATCTTCCCAATGCATCACCAGAACTGTAGAAATACCCTTAAAAACATAGATATCTTCAACCAGAGCCTTTGGAGAGCATTGATGATGAGAGAGGAAAGCGTTTCAGAGTACAATACAGACCAGAGAGAGAGAGAGTGAGAGAGGGTAAACATGAGGTGAGAGGTATTTACCATTAAGTCTATCGTTCTGTAGCTAGTGTATCTGTTTATCTTCTTCCTATTTCTGTATTATTGAATTACATATCTAAGAAAAAGGGATTTAGAACGAGAGAGAGAGAGAGAGAGCGTTTGTAAGTGAATATACCAGGTGGATGTATTTCAAGCTTTCTGAATTTGCTTATCTATTCCCTTTGTGTTTATAATTTCTCTCTCTCTCTCTCTCTCTCTCTCTCTCTCTCTCTCTCTCTCTCTCTCTCTCTCTCTCTCTCTCTCTCTCTCTCTCCCCACATGGTGGTCTTTATGAAAAGGTGTATTTTTCTACTGGTCTGTTTGCTTTCCCATGTATCTGTGTGTGTGTAATTCACCACGGTCGCCTGCTGGTTACCCAGCCAGTCTTCCCCATTACGGAGCGAGCTCAGAGCTCATAGACCGATCTTCGGGTAGGACTGAGACCACAACACACTCCACACACCGGGAAAGCGAGGCCACAACCCCTCGAGTTACATCCCGTACCTATTTACTGCTAGGTGAACAGGGACTACACATTAAGAGGCTTGCCCATTTGCCTCGCCGCTTTCCGGGACTCGAACCCGGACCCTCTCGATTGTGAGTCGAGCGTGCTAACCACTACACTACGTGTGTGTGTGTAATTCATCTCGGTCGTCTGCTGGTCACCCAGCAGGTGTGTGTGTGTGTGTGTGTGTGTGTGTGTGTGTGTGTGTGTGTGTGTGTGTGTGTGTGTGTGTTTTCTTACTAAACATATGTAATCTTCCTTTTTTATTATTTATATGTAATTTTCAACTTTTTTTTCTATTCATTGTTTATGCTTTCATGGTCTCTCTATTCCCCTCTGTTACTTGGTTTCCTATTTCCTCCCTTTTTGTTTGCTCCTTTCTTCGGTTTCTCCCTCTCTTCTTTGCTCTCTATCTTTCTCACTCCTTTCATTACTCTTTCCATTCTTCCATCTCTCCCTTCCTGCTTTTTATCCTTCCCTCTTATTCCCTCTGTTCATTTGCCCTTTCATTCTTATATATGTTGCTCCTTCCTTCCTTCCTTCCTTCCTTCCTTCCTTCCTTCCTTCCTTCCTTCCTTCCTTCCTTCCTACTGACTTTACTTTCCAGAATCCATTATCTCATTCATTACTGACTGCCTCTATGCTTCTTTTTTTTTCTTTCTTTTTTCTTTAGTTTTTTGTCGTTCCATCCACTTACTGCCTCCTTCCTTCCTTCCTTCCTTTCTTTCCTTTCCATTCTATCTTTCTTCCACTACTGTATCCACTTTACCTTTCTTCTTTCCATCCATCTTTTCGTCAATTATTATCTCTTCTTTTGCCATTATCCCTCTTCTTTCCCCGTCTTCTCTATTCCTATCATCCTCTCCTTCTCAGCCTCACTCTCTCAAGACCACCTCTCACCACCTCTCCGTGTCTCCTCACCTCTCAACCACCTGTTAGAATTTACATAGTTGCCTTGGTTGGTATTTACTTAGCGTCACCCGCTTAGTATCTCTATCCTTTTAAATTCTCTCTCTCTCTCTCTCTCTCTCTCTCTCTCTCTCTCTCTCTCTCTCTCTCTCTCTCTCTCTCTCTCTCTCTCTCTCTCTCTCTCTCTCTCTCTCTCTCTCTCTCTCTCTCTCTCTCTCTCTCTCTCTCTCTCTCTCTCTCTCTCTCTCTCTCTCTCTCTCTCTCTCTCTCTCTCTCTCTCTCTCTCTCTCTCTCTCGTAGTTGGTTTGTGGCGATGCAAACTTGTGTGAATGTTCCTTTCTTTGACTCTCCCCTGTGAATGTATCGGCCTTGTTGTGCGCACTTTCGTCTCCCATCACGGTAGTTGTAAACTTTCCTCCGCCAAGAAGTAAATTCGGCGGAGAAAATGTTCAGTTTAGCCTTACAAATGAAAAGATTGTAAGAGAAAAAAAGTTACGTGATTGCATTAAGACGAGGAGCAACAGGAGGTGTTTCAAATATCTTTACAATAGCGAAAGTGAGATTTGAAAAAAAAAAAAAAAAAAGTGGATATCTATTACGTACATTATTAGACCCCTGTTGTGGAGTGTTTAGCGTCACTTAGATTTGTACCATAAGACAAACGGACAGACAGCCACCCACTTACCTACCTATCTACCTACCCTGCTAGTCATCCACCCACCCACTCACTTAGCCAGCCAGCCAGCCACTAGTCAGCCTTTCATCCATGCAGCCATTCAGCAAGTTAGCTAGTACCTCAACCACTAACCACCTATCCACACAAATCCATACATTCATCCAACCAACTAGCCAGACACCCGGCCATTTGTTCAGCCAGCCAGCCAGTCAGTTATTCAGTCAGCCAACTAGCCAGCCAGTCAGTTTTTCAGCCATCCAGTCAGTTATTTAGCTAGCCAGTCAGTTGTTCACCCAGCAATCCAGCTAGTCAGTTGTTCAGCCAGCCAGCCAGCCAGTAAGTTTTTTTTTCAGCCAACCCGCCAGCCATCCAGTCAATTGTTCAGTCAGCCAGCCAGTCAGTTATTTAGCCAGCCTGTCATTTGTTCAGCCAGTCAGTTTTTCAGCCAACCATCCATCCATCCAGTCAGTTCTGTCAGCCAGCCAGTCAGTTATTTAGCCAGCTTGTCAGTTGTTCAGTCAGCCAGCCAGCCAAGCAGCCCACGTCTCAGCCAGCTGTTTATCCCGGCTCGCAAGTTGGTCGATAAATAAGTAACTCGGAAAACGTGGGGAAGGGAAACTGTGATAGGTGGACGACACAGTTTCGCCGTGTGTCTCCTTAACTTTATTTCATCAGACTCCCGTATCTCCCTCGGATTTTATGAATTAGAATGCTTCCGAGGGAATATTTTTTTGGTATTTCTTTTATGTGTGTGTGTGTGTGTGTGTGTGTGGGGTATGGCAGCGTGCGGACTGTAGGATAGAAGATACGATAAACAAACAGGTGGAGAGTGTGGTCTCACGCCACCGAGATTTTCAAACTTCCCGTGTGAGTTTTATGTTTCTGCATCGCTTGTCCTTCCCGCCACACACTTCTTCCGCCCTCGCTAATGCACGTTTGCCTAGAAATATTCCAGCATCTCTCGTCCTGTCCTTGCGAAAACTCCACCTCAGCGTCTTTCTTCTCCATCCTACTCGTTTGCGTCTTGAAATATCCACAACACACATCAATGTAGGATATACCTGCTGTACACCTAGAAATAGCAAAGATAAACAAACTAAGAACTAATAGTAATATAGCTCGCGGTTCAGTGCGATTTTCTGTTGATAAGCTTCATGAACAAGACAGAAAAGCAAATAAATAGAGAGCAGATAACAGTAACACCAGTTGCCCTTTTACGAAGACTGATGGTAAATACTCTGTGAAAACTTTAGTATTGATTTATAAGTTTGTTCCTTCGGTGAAAGCGGCCTTAGTATAGAACTCGAGACATACTCCTGCGTATCTGTCTTGAGGCATCTGGACCCTGAGCTCCCCCCCTGCACCAGCCTCGGATACCTGCGCTAATTGGAAATCCTGCTCACTCAAGCATTTAACATTTTTGTCGTGCTTCTACGTGTGACTTGCATCCAGAAACGCTTTGTTCTCTCACCACGATTATTTTCAAAGGCGGCAGTGTTGATTAGCCGGTCGCTCAAGTGATCTGTAACCGGAACCAAAAAGACACGCTTGAAAACACGCGTCACCTGAACTAGAGACTTTTGAATGTAGTGAAGGTGCAGCCAGTGGTGTTTCATAATATGGTTCTATATTACACGGTCATTTATGCGTCCCTAACACCGCACCCTGTTATTTTGTTCAGTATTCTCTTCTTGTAAGCTTGCTACTTACCTACCCGTTTTCTTGTTTATATACGCCCACCTTCGTTTATTCAGTCTGCTTTCTTCCTTCCTTCTTCCATGAAATTCGCGCATAATACTCCTGTCACCTTTCGTCTTTTTATCTCTTGTTGTTACTCAGTCCCACGCTCTGATTCATGTTTCTTTTCCTCTTAATCTTCTTCAGTCAGAAGCAAAAGCTGTGATGTGTAAATTGTTATTCGCGGAAATGAAACTGTTAAATATTTTTCACACGGTTTTCATTGTGGAGTAAAATGCATTTTTGTCGCGCTGCTCCGATCGTCTATCAAACTTGTTGACTGTTAACTTCAGGGTTTTTTTTTTTTTTTCCTGCAGATTTATTTATTTTTACTACATTTTATTTTAACTTTTCAGCACTTGCATATGCAGTACTAGTATATACAATAACAATTCATCCTGACGGTGCTCTCTCTCTCTCTCTCTCTCTCTCTCTCTCTCTCTCTCTCTCTCTCTCTCTCTCTCAGAATAATGTAGTCGCGTCACTAACACATAAACCCAGAAATGCTTGAAGCCAGCCGTCCCCACCACAGCTGGACGCACGAGAGGCTGGTGGCGTTAATTAAGGACACCATCTCGCGACACTAGTGCAGTTTAATTGAGACACGATTGAATCATATTGGAACCTTGTATCGCACCACATTTCACCGCCCTGCACCACGCCACAGAAGGGCTCCGCATCACGAGACACTGTACGTATGTCACTGCCGCGCCACAGCCACGCTAAGCCAGGGCAAGAAGTCACTGTTGCATAACCTAAGTCATAAATTTGAGTTAACTTGTCTTCCGTGCTGCGTGCAATCATGGTCTTGAGTGGGGCGGACGTACGACGGAATGAGAGAGAGAGAGAGAGAGAGAGGTGAATTGTATTGTCTATGTAGCTCTCTCTCTCTCTCTCTCTCTCTCTCTCTCTCTCTCTCTCTCTCTCTCTCTCTCTCCAAGCATCCACAAAGCTTGTTTCGAGATGTTTGTGTGTGTCCGTCTTGTTAGTTGTTATAGTCTTCGTGCCCCTTGAACACCCCTCTCAATCTGTCCCTCTTTGGACTTTGCTTGTGTAAGGAATGTAAATTTTAAAAGCTTCGGTCTCCTTTCGTCCGGTACAAACGTCTCTCATCTCTTGTATTGTTTTAGTCATCCCTTCTATCTTTTCTTTTTCTTGTGATTCGTTGTATGTGTTTAGTAATTTTACGTATCTTCTCATTCATTCCGTATTATCTTCCTCTTTTATATGTTTCTTTATATCTTTCTTAGTAATCTCGTGTATGTTTTATTTATTTACTTATTTATTTATTTATTTATTTTTAGTAATCCGTGTTATCTTTTTAGTAATTCCTTTGTGTGTGTGTGTGTGTGTGTCGGTAATTCTTTAATTGTACCTTTATAGTTTGCGTCTATCTGGACAACTCTTTACAGTCCCTAATGGAGGTTAGTGGAGTTTTTAAGTCATTAAGTATGTTTTCCTTAATTCTTGTGATAGCTTAACGAAGACTCAGGATCGTCAATAGAAAAGGTTCGCGTAGAAACTTGACCAAACAACTTAATACCCTTTGAAAACAGTCTTTATGAAAGACCAAAGCGTTTCAAAGTACTTTCCTTCTTCTGGTCTTCTTTTTACATGTGTCTTGCCTTGTGTCTTGCTGGCATCCCCTTTGTTCTTTGTAAGGTTGGCATGATCGATCTCCGTGCAGCGTACATGCCAGAAGGGATGGATCTGAGTGGGGAGAGTAACTGCGTATGTGGAGCAGAGGTCCATATTCTGAAACACTACTATTTTCGAAAGGCTCTAGTATAGTTAAAGTGACACATGTTTCTAAGGCTGTCTTGTATGGTTCCGGGGACTGATTGAATGTGATTTTTCCATAATTAACAGGAAAACACTTTTGAGAACTCCGCTAATTATTTATATGCCTAGGAAAATAGTCGTGGTGAGAGAGCAAAACATTTCAGATTGCATGCCATAGAAAGATCAACAATAGGAGACCCTCTGACTTTCGAAGTTGTTTGTTGTAATCTACGTAACACAATCTGAAATAAGAGACGTATGATAGTAAAGGACAACGAGTTTAGCAGAGAGGAAAGATGAGACTTTGTGTATTGAAAGGTACTGGAAAAAAGCGAGATCATGGTTTCTTCTACCGTTTTATGCACAGGTGACGTGGTGTACCCATCTATGACGCGGCTGATGAAGACGTCGTGGGTGCTGTCCAACATCATGGGCCCCGTGCACTTGTTCGTCGCCCTGGGCTACTGGATCGTGGTCTATCCGAACAGGAGCGGTGAGTCAAGGCTGCTACAGCGGTGTGCCACAGTGCCTGCCTGCTTACTTCCTTGCTTGCTTCTCCCCGTGAAGTTAACACTGAAAAGAATTCCAGTCAAACTGTCTAGTTTTCTTCTGATGGGATGTTTTAAAAATAGAGTATTTCAAGTAATGGAAATGTGGAAAAACTGAGTGAGATAATGTGTTTGTTACTTGCCAAAAAGATAAATAAATAAATAAAAATAAATAAATGAATAAATGAATAAATAAAATAATAATAATAATAATGAGAATGATAATAATAATAATAATAATAATAATAATAATAATTAATAGAAAATTGTCATTGAATGTAGCTCCACGCGTCTGTACAGTTATGGAATTCAAAGGAAATGTGGAAAAACCGAGCTAGACAGAGAGAGAGAGAGAGAGAGAGAGTTTGGTAGTGAAAGAGATGGAAATTAAACATGCTGTTGACTGTGTTAGTTGATTTGAATGGACTGAGTAAGGACTTTGAGTAGCATGCTTTAAGTAACATTCCTCTTATATAATGTGTAGCTGCACAGATGAGTACCCACATTGTTGGTCTTTCTTCAACAGTGTACATGCAGTGTACAGTGTTTACACAGTGGCTATCCCTACAGATGAGTCTCTAAATGAGATCGGCATCAACACCCACATAATGCCCGCCCTGTACATCCTGCTGGACGTCGCCGTTTCCGCAACCCCACGTCGCCTCGTTCACGTCTACCAGCCCATCATCTTCGTCTTCAGCTACGTCTTCTTCAACCTCATGTACTACCTGTGCGGGGGCCTGGTCAGTGCACTTTGCCTTCTGTTGTACAGTACTTCTCTTCTGAATCCTTTTCTTACAGTCTTCATGCAGCTTCATTTACTTTCTTATATTCTTAGGGGTTACTATACGTTTGCCATTGGTGATTTCTCTTTGATTTATCATCTTTAGACGTGTTTGTAATAACTTAGTAGCAGATAAGTACTCCTTGTTATAGTGGGGCATAGTTTATTCACATACCATTGATTTGTGCCAGACTGTGACGAAGATAAAACAAGATTATGAAGTACACTTGTGAGGATGCCAATGTGAAAAACTTACCTTTTATTTGTCGTTTCTTTCTTTTACTTTTTTTTTTTCTGTTTAATATATGAATTGTGTCTACACCTCCACATCTCTCTCTCTCTCTCTCTCTCTCTCTCTCTCTCTCTCTCTCTCTCTCTCTCTCTGTGAAAATTCATATTGTAAGTGTTACATGAATGTATTACTATTTTAAATAGAAATGCATTTAAAGATTGTATATTTAAGTACTTTCAGTAATAGGAAAAACACTTTGACAGTAGTACAAGATATGCTTTAACTGTCATTGTGACAGCAATGCAAGGTGTGACCCACCCTATTGCCTCAGCTCAAGCCTGGCTGGCTGAGGTTTATGATTCCACTGGCCATTAACATTGGTCAGGTTCCTCTCTTTCCCATGTTTCAGGTGAAGGGTTGGATGTTTGTAGTCCAGGTGTCCCTAAGCACTCCGAGATGACTAATATCATTCAGCCACCTAGAAATCTTTTCTCACTTTGTGTCTTCTTATCAAGTGCTGCTGACATAAGTAATAAAACATTTATTATACACAGTGAAGAATGGTTTTCATGTACTCAAAGCAAATAATTATTGCATCAGTTAGGAAACAATAAAGCACTGTAAGATAAGATGCACACTTTCCAGTAAACTTAATCAGCCAGTAGCTGGCCAGAGCATTGATTCCCCTGACCTGCCTCCACTCAGGAGGAAAGACTTGTGCCTCTACCCATTGTGGAGAGTATAGTAGTGTAGTACTGTAAAACTTCTTGGATCACCTGCCCTTCACTACTGTTTATCATCCACACCCAACCTTTCTGCATGGCACCTCTTACCCTTTCAGCAACAGCTCCCAGGGCCACTGAGAACTGTGCCCTTGTCCCTTCTCTAGTCCTTCAAAGCAGCTGAAAAGCCAACTTGTCAGTGCTTCTTCTTTCAACTGTTTTTCCATTTATTTTTTTCTGGTAGAGAGAAGAATACTGCTATCATAATTATTTATATGACTTAAAACTGAGATTGAAAGAGATGAAGGGACAGAGTAAGAGAACAGTGAATATCCTTCTCTGTTTATTCCTAGTTATACAGTACAAGTTGTAATGTCTTGCCCAAACTGCCTCCCTGGTACGCTAATATGTTTATTGGAACCCGAATGAGATTCCTGTCACAGATGGCCCAAGAAGGCTCTGTATATCACACATATGATAAGCAATGGCAATCCCTTGGTTAAGATTCATTCCACAAACACAAACCTTCCAGCATCTGATATATGTTAATTTCTTACTAACATAGATGTCTTCATTGGATCATATATGGTTTATAATTTCAATCTTTACCTTTCATAGTTAGTTGTTGATGTCTGAAAGTTATGAAAATATTTTTTATTTACATGTAATTAATAGCTAATTACAGTGTCATAGTTACTCAGTATATCTTTGTAGGAAATCACTGACTAGTCTGATTTTTTTTCTTTCTCTTTCTCCAGGACTATCTGGGCCGCCCTGCCCTGTATCCCTTCATGGACTGGACGCAGCCGGGAAGCACGATAGGGATTATGTTTGTTTCCATTTTTGGTGTGATCCCTTTCCTGCACGCTGTAATCTGCCTGCTGTGTGCATCCAGGATCAACATGTGGCGCCGCCTCAAAATATCAAGGTCGGTTTGTAATATTGACTATTTAGAATTACCTTGATAATCTATTTATTGTCTGCTCCACTCAAAAGTGTGACAGTTTGCTTCATTGAATGTGTTTGCTGCAAATTGTGAGTCAGTCATGGTTGCATTGCCAGGTATGCCAGAGAAGAGGATGAGATGGACCAGGTGGACGGACCACAAGAACAGAAGGTCTAGGACGAGTTGTGGCAGACAAACTGCTTCCTTCACCTGTGCTGGTTACTGGCTGTGTAGAGGATAGTCATTGACATTGTATTGGAACATCAACACACTCTGAACTAAACCAACATTCTGTACTGTAAATATTAGCACAAAACTTCACCATTATTCTTCTGTCAATGAATTGTTAATATTTTTCTCATTAGCAATGGGTCATTGCTAGCCACTTTTCAATATAGTAATAATACATTACTAGAAATTGTTGAATTAAATCAAACTTATCTAAAAATCATATCTCAATGTGAAGTTATTGAAGATTTTGAGATTGATATGGTCCATTTTCTTGATGTTATCAACACATGTGCCATGGGTTGATGGTCCACCAGCCTTATAACAAAGCTACTACCCACACATTTTGGCTTCCATGTGCACAACGTTGCTAAACTCCTTATAGCAACAAAAGAGTAGTGAACAATTTTTCAGAATTCTTACTATTTCTGTGTGTGTGTGTGTGTGTGTGTGTGTGTGTGTGTGTGTGTGTGTGTGTGTGTGTGTGTGTGTGTGTGTACATGCATGCACATGTCTGTGTGGATGTGTATAGTTCTCTGGGACAGCCGTGGAGAAGGCCTTAGCTGGGAGGCAGCCACCAGAGTGAATGCACTATGTTTCTGATATAAAAGAATCATAGATTATTTACCCTGGCAACCACATCATCTTAGCTAGTCTTACATGTTCTTTAGTAGCAAAGCTTTATGTTGTTTTCCCCAGTATTGTACAAACAGTGAATAAGGAAAGCCTAGAGAGGGAGCAAGTTTGCATTACAGTGTCTCCTTTTGTAACTGTAGTCTGTGTTACCATCAAATTGACCAAAGATTTATTCATCAGTCTCTCTGTAGAATAAGTATGTATGTAAAGTTAATGGGAGTAAAGCAAACTCTTTTAGACTGTGGGAATATTCCTTTCTAATTGTTTTCACTTTATATCAGAAGAAAGGCTGTGTAAATCAGGAAAGTTTTGATTGACATAAAGCCAACAACTAACTCATTCAGTGTGACTGCCAAAAAAAACTCTGCTCTTCAAATGTACCAGAGGAGTGAACACCACCACTCCTTTGTCTCCATCAGAGAAGTGGTGCTTGGAAGAAGAGAACTCAATACTGTATGCTGCTAGTGCTTGAGAAACACCTCCTCCCTATCAGTGCTAACAGTTAGTTATATACATCACTATAATCAGTTGTTAGATGCATTCATGATAATTAACACAAGTTCAAATAGTGGCATATGCTGAAGAAAACATTACAGATATTATGTTTTATGTTGTGGACCCACATAACAATAATGAACATCCTAGATAGATCTTCCCTATCCTAATTAAAGATTCATTTTGACTCTAGTATCTGTGTCTTTGTGTAACTACATTGTTTTTTTTTTTTTTTTTTTTTTTTTTTTTTTTTCATACCACTAGTTCAATGAGACTCCTTTCCAGCTACTACAGAGGCTTTATTTAGAGACAGTGAAGCAATTAATTCCTGCTCTGAGGAAAAGGAACAGTTTCAGAGTTGTGTGGCAGTCATGATGAGTCCAATTTCTTTCCACTACACTGACTTAAGTTTGCAATTTTCACAAGAACATTGTAATAGTACTAAGAAAATGTTTGTTAAGACAAGAGTTATACTGTTTAAAAAAACAATGTTCTTAGTTGCAAATATCTTTGCATTTACCAAAGGTTTGCAGTGTTTTCTTTACTTAGCATGTTTTACTTTTCCTTGTCTCCCATGGTTTAGAAAACAATATGTGCTTGTGTTCTCATGATGACAAGTTGCCTTTTCAGGAGATAAGGAATGTATAGATAAGTAGTATAGAATTTTTCTGTAGATTGTTTGATTGGCACAATACACAAAGTGAAGACCGTACAGTCTCTTTCACTATGTGCAGACTTTCGTGTAATACAAAGTCTGCATAAATCTAAATCAAACTGTGAAAGTTGTTCTTACAGTTTTCAATTGCAGAGCAACTACAACAAAATGTCTATAGTACTTCTACTCTAGCATTTATGTATGTACTGACTATGTACTGTACTTGTTATTTATTCAGTGAACTCTGCAATTTTCTCTCTCTCTCTCTCTCTCTCTCTCTCTCTCTCTCTCTCTCTCTCTCTCTCTCTCTCTCTCTCTCTCTCTCTCTCTCTCTATGAAAAAGTGTATTTCTGTAGTATGATTACAAGTGCATGACACTAAAGATGACAGTTGTAAAGAGTCATCAACATACATCTAATGATGTTTACTTGTATTATTGCACTTGACCAGTGTGTAGTTTTCTGGTTCAAGATAAACTAATTACCACTGAAACTCTGTTGTATAAAAAAAAATTTGTAAAAAAAAGTTTATATGACATTTGTACAGTACAAGTGTTTGTATATACTATCTGGTCAATATTTTTTTTTCAACACAGGTAATTTAAATGTCATTTATAGAATATTTGTATATAAATGTTTTCCAAGCACTATGGTTTTTATCCTTATCATATGGAACCATTGTAGGAATTCTGACTCGTACCATATTGGGATAAAGGAGGCTTCTTGTGTTCAAAGGTATATGTGGAATTTTTGTTGCTAGCAGTTGCTGCTCTCTCTCTCTCTCTCTCTCTCTCTCTCTCTCTCTCATCCTACATACACAATTAGGTAAATAAATGCATACATAGAGCCTGATTGGTGTGCATGATTAATGTGTGTGGGGTGGCACAGTCACTGGGGCAGTACACAGTCTTTACAATTGGATAAAATGGTGGAAAATTCACATTAAGCTCATAACAACTGATGATAAAATTGATATTGTTATGGGAGTTAGTGTAGTATATGTGTAAGGCATTTTCTATTTACTATAGTATATACATAAACAACCGAACAAAGAAAGATTGTAAATGGATTGCTATGAATAAGTGTACTTCTTTTTTAATGTAAGTGACAACCCACGTGATAATGAAAGACTTGTTTTCCTTCAGACTCCAACTGAAAATTTCTTCTTTATGAAATACATATATTTTTATGTTATGGCCTATAGCACTAGTAGACATACTTGAGTATATGTGGGAAGCGCTGTTCAGTTTCTGCCCATTACTGGTGCAGGCAATTTTATTTATAGTAGTATCCTTACAAGGGCCCACATCACCACCTAAGTGCATCTTTGGTGTAACCACCTAGAACCTGGATATCATGGTGACATGTAGGTAACTAATCCACTCAACAAATGACATAGCTTCAAAGTAGTATGTGGTGGGATTCGAACTTATGCGTGGATGTCTGCCCAATCCCATGCTCGCCACCACCTCCATATATATATATATATATATATATATATATATATATATATATATATATATATATATATATATATATATATATATATATATATATATATATATATATATATATATATATATATATATATATATATATATATATATATATATATATATATATATATATATATATATATATATATATATATATATATATATATATATATATATATATATATATATATATATATATATATATATATATATATATATATATATATATATATATATATATATATATATATATATATATATATATATATATATATATATATATATATATATATATATATATATATATATATATATATATATATATATATATATATATATATATATATATATATATATATATATATATATATATATATATATATATATATATATATATATATATATATATATATATATATATATATATATATATATATATATATATATATATATATATATATATATATATATATATATATATATATATATATATATATATATATATATATATATATATATATATATATATATATATATATATATATATATATATATATATATATATATATATATATATATATATATATATATATATATATATATATATATATATATATATATATATATATATATATATATATATATATATATATATATATATATATATATATATATATATATATATATATATATATATATATATATATATATATATATATATATATATATATATATATATATATATATATATATATATATATATATATATATATATATATATATATATATATATATATATTTCAAAGGCAGAAATAGCATGTTCATGGATTCAATAAAGAAATGTACCAATTATGTAATTTCCTGTTATGCAGCATCTACTGGAGAGCAGCAAGCACACGTGTGAGGCCATCGGGGCTTGGCAATGGGCACACTCCCCACACTGACTGGTGGTGCTCCACTAGAGCTGTGTTGGTGGTGGGGCCAATGGCAACAATTTTCACACCTGTTGTGGATACTTTGAGCTCTTCAAACACTGGAAGGGCAAACTTAACACCTGAGGGACTGAAAAACACTGCAACATCAGGCATCTGACCTGCCATAGTGAGCTTCTGTACAGTTTGGCGGAGGTCAGGGTGCGAGGACGTCTGGTAAGTGGTGAGGGCTCGGAAGTCTCGGTCCTGTTGTGCCAGCAGCCTTGGTAGTTCGTCCCGCCCTAAGTTCCCACACGGGTAGAGCAGAGGCTTGTCAAATGGCTTTGTCTCCCTGATAATGATTGGGGCAAGCTGTTTGGCATTGCCAGACTCCTGGCCGATGCTTGGCAGTTTCAGGAGTGTTTGCACAGCCATTTGTGTTGCCTCACCAATAACAAACACCTTCTTGTCACTCCATTGGTCATGGATACTTACTGCTAGCTTTTCATAAATCTGTGCCACTGCCTCCACTGCACGCTGGCTGGTGAAGATGATCCCAGTGTGGTCCTGTGGCCTCTGCAGAGCATCCCTCAGAGGAGCCTCATTACACCACTGGAAGGACAGCGTTGGCACCACCACTGCCGAGAAGCCAGCCTTAGTCAGGGCGTCTTTGTACCTGCCATCACTGCCCTCGCTGGACTTGAGAAGCCACACACTCTTCATGGCTCTACAGGACAGGCACTACAGGTCAGCAGAGCCACACCACTGCTTCACTGAATGCCTATCATCGCCCACACCTGCACCAGAAAGAAATGTCATGTACTAATTTTCCTGTATGCTCTGCATGAAACAAATTGAAGTACTAGGATTTTATTATGCATTTTTATGTGGAAGATACCTTTAGCATATATTTCTAAAGACTATAAAGTGTTTTGGTCAAATCTGTGAATATCAAGAAGACACAGGTAGTTCTATTTCCTAATGTTTTAAGCTCATATCTTTGACAAAATTATGGACCCAGTGGGAAAGCAAGGTTTTCAGGTGGAAGAAAGTAAAGTGTAGTCAAATGTCACCTCTTAACAAGAAAAAAAAGTGGAAACTATTGCTGTTGTTATCAAGATGGGCACCATTTTTGATACTGCAGTAAGTTGTTAGAAATTGATTGTCTATTCCTCCTTAGTGACACTAACCTAACCAAGCATTATCTAACCTAAACTAACCTAGCATTGCCTAATCTGACCTAAGTTAGCTTAGATTAGTTAAGTAATGCTCGGTTAGATTAGTGTCCTGAAGGAGATTATCTGTTAGTATCAAAGATGGTGCTTATCATAATAACAGCAGCAATAGTTCCCACTATTTTCTTGGAGATAAGAGGTGATATTTTAGCTTTCCCTATCTGAAAATCTTGCTTTCCCACCACCTCCCAAGTTTGATGGAGGTAAGAGCCAAAAAAACATTAGTAAATGGAGCTGCATTCCTCTTCTTCATATTTATCCTGAAATCAATGTGATGGTGAACACTTGTGATGCCAATAACCTTGGCAGATCAGGATCAACCAAGCATGTCCTGGGCCTTCATATAAAGGTACATCAATAGGTTAGGTTAGGTCAAGGTAGTATCATTAAGGGATTCCAGAACAAAACCCCACTGATTACGTTAGGTAATTGTGATCCACAGAGGTGAGGAAGACAAAGATCCAGCTCAAATTAGGTTAATATCCAAAGGGGATCAAACCTCATCCCTTAAAATTAAGTTAGGCTAGAAATTTACCATTTTCAAAACCTGGCATCTCATCCTCTACACTTTTCATGTTTATCTTCAATTTCCCAACCCCTAAAATCCCTTTCCCATCACAGTCACAAGTTTGTATGCCCCGGAAAGGGACGCCAATACAACACATATGGAGCAGCTGGTCACTAGTGGAAAGAATTACTTTCCACCTCTACAGTTCATCAGACAGTTACTTAATCGAAACAATATCACCTAATAACTCATTTTCACTCACATCTCTTCATTGCTCACCTCACCTTGTGTGCCCTGACTGCTGCTTTCTACCTAATGCCTTAAATAATACCTACCTACACACCGCTCTTCTGTGACTACGGTTTCCCAAGCTTTTTCGGTAACAACCTTTTCTCGTGTGACTTAATGGGACTTTTATCTCTTTCATCCACCCTGTTTTACTCTTATTCAGACTTGTTATCTTCTGGCAAGGGAATTCAGACTTGTCCAACCCGACGCTCGTGGTCTTGCCCCGTTAAGATGAAACAAACAGTGTTCACCGTTCGTTCAGTGTTCACACAGGTGCGTGACGCACCGTGCGTCATCGGAGGCTCGGAGCATGCGCGGCCTGTCACCGCCTCACCGGGAGCAGACGATATCATATAACATAACATAACATAAATAATAGGATAACAAAGGGCCACCAGGGCCCATCTAGGTTATCCTGTATCAGTCGCACAGCGACCTCGTCATCAGTACTTAAAGGAAATCCTTTCCTTCCTCTACTGCCTCTAGCCAACATCACTCCATCTCATAGCTAAAGATGATGAACCGGCTAGACTGGATTTGGTGTTAACAAGAGAAGTGTACCTATGTGGGGATATACAATACAAATGTCCTTTGGGAAAGAGTGATCATGTGGTTATGGAAATGCAGATAGCAACAACACAGCGAAGGAAAGACGAGACATACAGGAGTGGTAGATTGAATTATAGAAAGATGGACACAGAAAGTTTGAAAACTTATTTCAGAAAATTAGACTGGGAGGAGATGTTACAAATCAGAGAAGTGCAAAAAAAATATGAGATTTTTATGAAATATTATAAAGAAGGAGTTATGAAATTTGTACCAAAGTATAAACCGAGAGAGGAAGGAAGAAAGGATTGGTTTAATGTAACTTGTGTTAAGGTTAAGGAAAAGAGAGATGTGGCTTGGAAAAGATAGAAAAAAAGCAGGGATATACTAAATAAGGAGAATTATAGAGTGGCGAGAAATGAGTATGTGAGGGTAAAGAGGGAGGAAGAAAGAAAATTTGAAAAAAATATTGTAGACAAGAGTAAGGAACATCTAAAATTGTTTTACAGGTTCATAAATGATAAACTTAAAAAGAGAGAGTCCATTGAAAGGTTAAAAGGAGAGCATAGTAGATGACCCTAGAAATATCGCGGAATTGCTAAATAATAGGTTTCAGCAAGTATTTACTAAAGAAACAATGTTTGTAAAGCCTCAGAATGTACAAGGAAATGTGCACATGGATGACATTAAGATACCTAAAAAGGAGTTATATAAAATGTTGGAGGAACTTAAAGATGATAAAGCGATGGGACCAGACGAAGTTTCAGGAAAATTATTGAAGGAATGTAGAGAAGAATTGATTGATCCATTATATGATATTATAAGGTGTTCATTAGAAACCGGGGAAGTACCGGTAGAGTGGAAAAGAGCTGAACTGGTGCCCATTTATAAGGGAGGCAGTAAGGAAGAGCCTCTTAACTATAGACCTGTGTCACTAACAAGTGTGGTCGGTAAGATTTGTGAAAGGGTGATAAAGAAATATTGGATACGGTTCCTGGAGGATCATAAGTTATTATCGGATCATCAATTTGGCTTTAGGAAAGGGAGGTCATGTGTAACAAATCTACTGAGCTTTTATTCAAGAGTGGTTGACAAAATGCAAGAGAGAGAGGGATGGATGGACTGTGTATATTTGGATTTAAAGAAAGCTTTTGACAAGGTACCTCACATGAGACTGCTATGGAAATTAAAGATTTATGGAGGACTGAAGGGAAAATTGTTAAAATGGATGGAAAACTATTTGAGATGGAGGGAGATGAGAACGGTAATAAGGGATGCAAAGTCGGACTGGTTGGTGGTGGAGAGTGGAGTCCCACAAGGTTCAGTGCTGGCACCAATACTTTTCCTTGTCTATATTAATGACATGCAAGAGGGAGTAAACAGTTATATTAATTTGTTTGCGGATGATGCGAAATTGTGTATGTGTGTGAAGAGTGAAGAAGATTGTGAAATTTAACAAGCAGATCTAAATAAGATTTGGGAGTGGAGCAAGAGGTGGGAAATGGAATTTAATCTGAGCAAAAGTCATGTGATGGAGATGGGGAAGAGTGGAAGACGGCCAAGAGGGTCATATAAGTATTGAAAAAGGTGGAAAAGGAAAAGGATTTGGGAGTGATAATACAAGACCATGGGCAGTTTGAGGCTCATATTGATAAGATGTTTGGAGAAACGTATAATTTGATAAGAAATATTGGATTAGCCTTTCATTATATGGATAAAGATATGATGAAGAAATTAATTAGTACTGTGATTAGACCAAAATTGGAATATGCTGGGGTGGTTTGGTCCCCTTATAAAAAAAAGCATATAAGGAAGTTGGAGAGATTGCAGAGAATGGCAACAAAAATGGTTCCGGAATTGGCAGAAATGACCTATGAGGAGAGATTAAAAGAAATGAATTTGCTTACGTTGGAACAAAGAAGAGAAAGAGGAGATTTAATACAGGTTTATAAACTGTTGAACGGACTGGATGAAGTGGATAATGAGCAAATTATGTTGAGAGAGGAAAACTTAAATAGAACTACGAGATCGCATAGTAAAAAGATAGCCAAGGGAATATGCTTGAAGGATGTGAAGAAATATAGTTTCCCACAAAGATGTGTGGAGGTGTGGAATGGTTTGAGTGAGGAGGTGGTGTCAGCGAGGAGTGTGCATAGTTTTAAAGGAAAGTTGGATGTGTGTAGATATGGAGACGGGGCCACACGAGTATGATACCCAGGCCCTGTAAAATTACAACTAGGTGAACTAGGTGAATACACACACACACACACACACACACTCTCTCTCTCTCTCTCTCTCTCTCTCTCTCTCTCTGATGTGATGTATTCCTTATTTGAAATGCTTTAAGGTAAATAAAATCTATAGATGAAGTGGAATGCAGCTTTCCATATTGGAAAGTGGCGCCTTTCATCCGCCAATGAGGTGGTGAGGGCGGCTTGTGTGTATCATGACGTCACGCCAGCGGTCACGGCCCACGGGACAAGCGCTCAGCTGTCAGGCAGCAGCAGGTGTCATGGAGGGGCCCTGGTGGTGGACTGGTGGTAGAAATGTTTACGTTTTGTTCTTCATTGGACAAACAATGTGATGTGGACGTGTTGTGGTGCCTTGACGTGGGCGTCGCTGCCGTGAGCAGGATGGAAGGGTGAGCTGAGCGAGCGGTGGCTGGTGGGAGAGGTGAACGTTGAGGTTGATATGCCCAGCGTGAAAAGTGTGTGACTGGCTTAGTTTTGGTGCCTTGGGGTGGGCGTGGGATGTCTGGCGGGCGTGGTGACAGGAGTGGTCCTTGGCACACATCGTTTCACCGAATTTATCCCACGCTGCTGGACTTTGAGGAATGTTGCATGTGTGTGTGTAGACGTTCCTCTATCTAATTGTGTCACTCGAAGCATAGACTGGTGTGCTTATGAGTGTGCTTATCTCCTATCTGTTCCTACATATCAGTTGATTTCTTTGTGTCTGCTTTCAGAGCAAGGAAGGGACGTCAGCTGCTGGCTGAGGCTGCCGGACCACTTGTCACCACTCCCTTCCCTTTACTTTGACGCTCAGTTGGTGGCCCAAAGGAGGAAAATGGAAGCATGGACAGTTAACCATCGTCAACTGTCGTATAGAAGGTAAGGGACAGTGTTCATTTACTTAGTTGGATGTAGAGGGTCTTCCTCACAGTTGTGGTGGTTCACTGCTGCTGTCAGTCAGAAAGTCCTTCTTCAGAAGAGCCATCTGGTCTGACACAGAGTTAGAGACTGCCCTGCAGTAAGCTAACTAACGTGTTCAGACTCATTCACTCCGATTTTAGTGGTGTAAATGTCATGCACTGAATAATGTGGATTGATTGTACCATACATGTGCACCCTGTAATTGATCCACATCTGAGTGGATAAGTTGGTGTAAGTAGCGGGAGGTCTGAGATATATGTACAGTCCACTGTCATCTGAATAGCCAGTGCTAGGGAGTCGTCTTCCAAGCCACCTCATTTCTCCCACATGGTCGATAAAAAACTTTGTGTGTCTGTTTTACTAAAGCTTGCAAGGATGGGTAGCCAAGTTGAAGTAGGCAGGTCATTTGAGGTGGCCCTTCTGACAACCAATACCTGTTTGATGGACCACATGTATTGCTTGGGAACAGGTTTTGCTTCACTGTTAAGCCAAGATTCACAACCGTCTGACAGGGTGGGTGGACGTCACAGCTGCCTTCAATACTTTGCACAGCCTGTCCTCCTCACTGCTCTTGATGACAAAGTATTGAGTTTCTTTTAAGTGTGAGTGTTTCAGTACTCTTGTTTTACTTGGCATGGCAGTTCTGGATGTGGACAGCAGCACAGTGTCATCCATCAGGACTAACACATGGAGACGGGCAAGGCATCCATCAGCGCCACAGTTTTGCTTGATAAGAGTTATTAAATCATTAACAAAAATAACAAACAGTAAGCAAGATGAGGAGCAGCCCTGATGTACAACAGTCGAGGCAGTGACAATTGCTACACCAACTAGCTATACATTGTGTTAACTTGTACACAGTGACTATAGCGAGCAACATTACCATCCCACAACCCAGTCTCTTCAAAATACAAAATAATGTGTTTCTTGGTAAGTTATCCTATGCGCGGGTAAAATATACAAAAGTAATAAAAAGCTGAAATTTGTTCCTTGTAGCAACATCTGTCAACAAACGCAGTGCGACAATGTGTTCAAGGCATCCTGTGCCCACCACCTGGCTCCCTGCCTGCTGTCTGTCAGCCTTGAACCAATGGCTTAGTCTGTTGCAAAGCACCATGCCACACAGCTTTGTCATGCTGTTCATTACTGTGAGGTTGGGTTAGGTTAGGTCGATTACTGTTATGCCTCCATCATTGTTAGCCAAACCACGGGAACCTCGCTCGGAAGTGGTGAAGAGTTTGGCAGTCACCCATGGCCTGGGATATGTTGCAGATATAAAAATCTTGTTAAATAGCATTGTTATACATAAGAGCCATGTCACACACAGAAAGATGATTGAACAACCCTGGCAGCACACCACACCCTTGCTAATGTCAATGAAATGGTCTCATGGTACACAAAACTCAAGGTAAAAATGTGTCCCAGTACTGAAGGGGTTAAAATAGTGAAGACTGTGGCCATGGCATTAATCTTGTATCCTCTATAGGCCTTTCTTAATGTCAATAAAATGGTCTAATGGTAAACAAATTTCTAGGTAGAAGTGTGTCCTAGTACTGAAGGGGTTAAAATAGTGGTGGTGGTGATGGTGTCAATAAAATGGTTTAATGGTACACAAATCTCAAGGCAAAAATATGTCCCAGTACTGAAGGGGTTCAAGAGTTGGTGGTGGTGGTGTACTTGTGTTCCTTGAATTAATGTACACAATACTTGTCAGTGTATGCATGGCCAACTTATAAATTGTCAGACTTGTGCAATGTCACCTTTGTTAGACATGATTCTCTCTCTCTCTCTCTCTCTCTCTCTCTCTCTCTCTCTCTCTCTCTCTCTCTCTCTCTCTCTCTCTCTCTCTCTCTCTCTCTCTCTCTCTCTCTCTCTCTCTCTGATATTTATCCAGTTTGATTTATTTCAGATTGTGTTAAGATATGGAGAAACAGACCAAGGAAGAGGAGGAAGGAAGAGGAAGGAGAGAAAGATGAGAAGAGGAAGATAAGAAGGAAGGAATCAAGAGAGAAAAGATTAGGTAAAATAAGAATATTGTCATGTTAAAAGGTTAAATTCTCTCTCTCTCTCTCTCTCTCTCTCTCTCTCTCTCTCTCTCTCTCTCTCTCTCTCTCTCTCTCTCTCTCTCTCTCTCTCTCTCTCTCTCTCTCTCTCTCTCTCTCTCTCTCTCTCTCTCTCTCTCCTCTCTCTCTCTCTCTCTCTCTCCTCTCTCCTCTCTCCTCTCCTCCTCCTCCTCCTCCTCCTCCTCCTCCTCCTCCTCCTCCTCCTCCTCCTCCTCCTCCTCCTCCTCCTCCTCCTCCTCCTCCTCCTCCTCATGTGCTAATACTATTACTATTATTACTATCCTATTGTGACCTGTGTGACCACTGACCTTTTGCCGCAGGACTCCCTGGACTGCGACTTCACTGTGACCCGAGAGGAGGTGGCCACTCAACGCTGAGGTCACACGGCTTCCTTCCTTATGCAGGTCAGTGGTGTGGTGTGGTGTGAAGTGTGGTTAGGTTAGGTGGGTTGAGTTGGGCTGGGTAAGGTTTTGAGGACATTTTTGAGGCAGTTTGGCATGTTTGGTGGGTATTTTAAAATAGTTTGGCATGTTTGGTGGGTATTTTAAAATAGTTTGGCATGTTTTAAGGGCATTTTAGACAGCTTGGCATGTTCTAAGGGCATTTTAGACAGTTTGGCATGTTTTGAGGGTATTGTAAGACAGTTTAGTATGTTTTGAGGACATTTTGTTACAATTTGGCAGGTTTTGAGGGCAATTTATAACAGTTTGGCTGGTTTTGAGGGTATATTAAGGGGTTTTGAGGGGAATTGAAGACAGTTTGGCAGGTTTTAAGGCCATTTTAAGACAGTTTGGCAGGTTGTGAAGAGATTATAATTTGAAATGTTTTGATGACATTTTAAGATACTTTGGCATATTTTGAGGGCATATTAAGACAGTTTGCCAGATTTTGAGTGCAATTTAAGACAGTTTGGCAGGTTATGAGGGTATTTTAAGAGTTTGACATATTTGAGGGCATATTGAGACAGTTTGGCATGTTTTAAGGGCATTTTGTTTGGTTGAGTTGCATTCAGTTCAGTTTACAACATAGTGAAGGTGACTCAATGTAAACAGTGCACCTCTCATTACAGGAAAGTCAAGCCAAGCCAAGCCAAGCCACGCTACAACACAACACAAGCCTTCTACAACACCTACAGCCATCAGCAACACCCAGAGTACACTCTCTCTCTCTCTCTCTCTCTCTCTCTCTCTCTCTCTCTCTCTCTCTCTCTCTCTCTCTCTCTCTCTCTCTCTCTTTATTATTGAAAGAGTTGGTTTGTAAGATTGTTTCACTTCAAAACCAAACATTTTCATCTTTGAATATTTGTTAACTTGAAAAATTGTTAAAGAATATTTTGTGAAGTTGAAAATTTGTTCAGATTTCCACAGTGAAGACTGGCCATTAATCCTCTGATGTTTATGGATCTTTATTAATGGCAATGAAATGGTCTAATGGTACACAAATCTCAAGATAAAAATGTGTCCCAGTACTGAAGGGGTTAAATAGTGAAGACTGTGGCCATTGATCTTGTCACCTCCATAGACCCTTGCTAATGTGAATAAAATGGTCTAATGGTACACGAATGTCAAGGTAAAAATGTGTCCTAGTACTGAAGGGGTAAAATAGTGGAGATTGTGGCCATTAATCTTCTGCCTTCTTTAGACCTTTCCAAGTGTCAATAAAATGGTCTAATGGTATGCAGATCTCAAGGTAGAAATGTGTCCCATTACTGAAGGGGTTAAAATAGTGAAGACTGTGGCCATCATTCTTCTGCCCTCTATAGACCTTTCCTAATGTCAATAAAATGTCTAATGTTACACAAATCTCAAGGTAAAAATGTGTCTCAGTATTGAAGGGGTTAAGATAGTGAAGAATGTGGCCATTAGTCTTTTGACGTCTATAGATCTTTTCTACTGTCAATAACATGGTCTAATGGTACACAAATCTCAAGATGTCCCAGTATTGAAGGGGTTAAAATAATGAAGAATGTGGCCATTAATCTTCTGACCTCTGTAGATGTTTCCTAATGTCAATAAAATGGTCTAATGGTACACAAATGTTAAGGTAAAAATTTGTCCCAGTACTGATGGCGTAAAAATGGTGAAGACTGTGGCCATTAATCTTCTGATGTCTATAAGCTTTTCCTAATGTCAATAAAATGGTCTAATGGTACACAGATCTCAAGGTAAAAATGTGTCTCAATACTGAAGTGGTTGAAATAGTGAAGACTGTGGCCATTAATCTTGTGATCTCCATACACCTCTCCTAATGTCAATAAAATGGTCTTAATGGTACACAAATCTCAAGGTAAAAATGTCTCCTAGTACTGAAGGGGTTAAAATAGGGAAAAGACTGGCCATTAACCTTGTGACCTCCATAGACCCTTGCTAATGTCAATAAAATGGTCTAATGGTACACAAATGTTAAGGTAAAAATTTGTCCCAGTACTGAAGGAGTTAAGATAGTGAAGATTATGGCCATTATTCTTGTGCCCTCCATAGACCCTTCTTAAAGTGAATAGAAAGGTCTAATGGTACACAGATCTCAAGGTAAAAATGTGTCCCAGTACTGAAGGGGTTAACATGCCACATTATCCCTTACACAGAATGATTATTTAGGTTACAACTTTGCCCACTAAGATTAAGGTAACAGTAATTGTAATGGGAAGCACTGCAAGGTTTTTTCATTTTTCAAAATTCTTATTTATTTATTTATTTTTTGTCGGCTTTATTTCTCACCCAAAAATTGTTAAGCTGCTCCCAAGGGATAATTCACCCCCAGTTTGGGAACCACTGTCTTGGAAGGTCTCATAAAAATACTGAATTTCTGTGGCAAGGTGCTGGAAATGTTTATTTACCTAATTGTATTTACCTAATTGTAACATACGGGAAAAGAGCTATGCTCGTGTTGTCCCGTCTCCATATCTATTAATGTCCAGCTTTTTCTTAAAATCATGAATATTCCTTGCGTTGACCACTTCCACGTCTAAATTATTCCATGCTTCCACCCTTCTATGAGGGAAGCTATATTTTTTCACATCTCTCCTATAAGTGGCCATTTTTAGTTTTTTCCCATGCCCTCTCGACATTCTTTCATTCCACATACACAGATCTTCCCTATCCATTTTTTCCATGCCAATCATCACTCTGTATATTGCTATCAGGTCTCCCTTTCTCTTCTGTTTTCCAGGGTCGGAAGTTGCATTCTTTTCAGTCTGTCTTCATAAGTCAAATCTCTTAAGTCAGGCACCATTTTTGTTGCAGCCCTCTGTACTTTCTCTAGTTTCCTTATGTGTTTCTTTAAGTTCGGAGCCCACTGTATTGTTGCATATTCAAGCCTCGGTCTTATCATTGCAGTAATTATTTTCTTCATCATTTCTTCATCTAAATATATGAACGCCACTCTTATGTTCCTCAATAAGTTCAATACTTCTCCAATTATTTTGTTTATATGTCTCTCTGGCGATAGGTCATTGGTAATTGTCACCCCAAGGTCTTTTTCTTCATGACTGGTTTTATGTCTTCATTTCCTATCTTGTACATACTCCTGATTCTTCTTTCACTCTTGCCAAACTCTATTTTCTTGCATTTTGTCGTGTTGAACTCCATTTGCCATGTACAGCTCCATTTCCATATTCTGTCCAAGTCTTCCTGGAGTAGTTCGCAATCTTTGTCACATCTCACTTTTCTTAACAATTTTGCATTTTCTGCAAATAGGCTCACATAACTGGACACCCCATCCACCATGTCATTTATGTAGACCGCGAACATTACTGGTGCCAACACTGATCCCTGTGGAACTCCACTCTCCACCAAGCCCCATTCTGATGGTCTGTCCTTAATTATTGTTCTCATTTCTCTTCCTACCAAAAAGTCTTCCATCCATTTTAGTAAACTGCCATGCACTCCTCCTACCATTTCAAGTTTCCAGATCAGTCTCCGGTGTGGTACCTTATCAAAGGCCTTTTTTAAATCCAGATATATTCCATCAGCCCAACCATCTCTTTCCTGTATTACATCTATCACCCTCGAATAGTAACATATCAGGTTTGTCGTGCATGAACGCCCTTTTCTAAAACCAAATTGACACTCACAAAGTATGTCATTTTTCTCCAAGAAGTCTGTCCATCTATTCTTCACCACCCTCTCACACATCTTAGCTACCACACTTGTGAGTGACACTGGTCTATAGTTCAATGGGTCTCTCTTGTTACCTGATTTATAGATTGGGACAATGTTAGCTCTTTTCCAGTCTTGGGGCACTACACCTTCCCTTAATGAGGCATCAATTACTTCACAAACTTTTTCTGCCAGTTGCTCCTGCATTCTCTTAAAATCCATCCTGATACCCCATCAGGTCCCACAGCTTTTCTCACTTCTAAACTCCCCATCATATTCTTGATCTCCTCCACAGTTACTTGAAACTCCTTCATAATCCCTTTCTGTTCCATTACCAGTGGTTTGTCAAAAGCAGTCTCCTTTGTGAATACCTTCCGAAAGCATCCATTCATAGCCTCTGCCATTTCCTGGGATCTTCACTGCATACTCCATTTACTTCTAAACTTTCAATACTTTCTCTATTTTTGTTGTTGTTCACATGTCTGTAAAAAAGCCTTGGTTGGTCTTTACATTTATCAATTATATCCTTTTCTTGTTTCTTTCTTTCTTCTCTTCTAATCAACACATATTCATTTCTTGCTCTTTTGTAACTTTCCCACTGCTTAATCTGTCTTTTCCTTCTCCACCTCTTCCATGCATCCTCTTTTCTTGTTCTAGCCTTTTCACATCTATCGTTAAACCAGTCCTGCTTTCCAACTTCTCTATGTTGTCTTATTGGTACAAATTTTTCTCACCTTCTTTGTATATTTTTATAAATTCCTTCCACTTTTCATTTGCTCCTTAGCACTCTTGAATTTCATCCAATTTGTCTCTTGAAAGAATTTCTTTAGGTTTCCAAAATCTGTCTTGGCATAATTCCATCTTCCCACTTTATATTCTTCATTTCTTCTAGATTTCTCTTCATCTATCACCTTGAACTCCAAAACTGCATGATCACTCTTTGCTAAAGGGCACTCCACCCTCATCTCCTCAATGACCATTGGCTCTGTGTGTGTGTGTGTGTGTGTGTGTGTAAGGCATGCGCTGTACCAAAACAATGTCAAAATTATTGTCGCTAGCAACCACTCTGCCCACTCTGCTTGTAGTGTGAACTTACCCTTAGAGTGTGCTGTGTGTGTGTTTGTGCTGGTTAATCACTTTTTTGTGGTTTTTGAAAGGGTATGTTAAGTTTTTAGGAGGTGTGTGTGAGGTGAGGGTGTGTCAGGGGTGTATCAAGAGTGTATCTTAGTCTGCAGATTGCTTCTATGAATTCAGTACTGAGACACATTTTTACATTGAGATTTGTGTACTATTAGACCATTTTATTGACAATAGCAAGGATCTATGGTGGTCAGAAGATTAATGGCAGCAGTCTTCACTATTTTAACCCCTTCAGTACTAGGACACATTTTTACCTTGAAATTTTTGTACCATTAGACCATTTTATTGACATTAGCAAGGGTGTATGGAGGGCACAAGATTAATGTGTGTGTGTTGTTTTTAAAATGTATTGTTTTCATGTATGTTATTACTATTTGATTGTTTATTAAGTTGAAAATTTGTGTAGACTTTTCTGTATAGATTTTGCTCAGTTTTGATACCAAGTTGAATCTGTATAGATTTTGCTCACTGTTTTTATACTAAGTTGAAAATTTGTGTAGACTTTTCACTGTATTCTTTGTATATATTTTTTTTTTTTTTATTAAAATATTTGTAGACTTCCTCAATGTAATAATGTAAAGAATTGTTAAATAAAAGTCTAGGAGACTCTTGCATTTAATTTTAACTCCAATATGGATCTGCCTAATCTCCGGAGACTCTTTCTATTTTTGACTTAAGTTTTCCATTTTTTTTTTTCCATTTTCTGCATTTTTTTTTTTTTTTTTCCATTTTTTCCTGCATTTCTTATGGGTTTTTCCAGTAGTGCAGTATTTAGGGTCAGTTTTTTTGGCTAGTTTTTCCATTTTCTGCTGGTTTTTGGCCAGTAATGCAGTATTTAGGGCTTTGGTTTTTTTTTTGCTTTGACCATTTTTTGCCGTTTTTTTGGCCAGGTATGCAATTTTTTTTTACTTTTCCATAACTTTTCAAGGATAATGTCTTTTCTTAATTTACTCATTTTTTTTCACCCCCACATTTTAATATTTTCACATTAGCTCATCTCTCTCCATTTTCTTGTATTGCTATGATAAGAAAAACCATGAAATTAGTTAGCGTGTTTTTTATTTCTGGCCTGTTATTGTTCAGAGTGAGTGTGGGAGGTTGATGGAGGCAATATTGGTGTGTCAGACAGTGACCTAAGCCAGCCTGAGGCGACTACTGACTAGTCAGCCACAAATATTCCCAGGAAAGGAAATTCTCCAAAACAATAAAGATTTCTTCACAATTTATTATTCAATCATGACAACAGCTCCAGGTACAGTGACACCACCATAAGGAGGTGGTGGTGGTGGTGGCGGCGGCGGCGGCAGGCGTTGAATGGCAGGTCTGCGATGAATCTTTCACTGGACGGAGCCGGCGGTAGTGGTGGTGTAGCAGGTGTCTGGTGGCAGGGGGGTGGGTGGCCGGAGTTGGTAGGGTAATGGGAGAGGGTCAGTGAACGCGCCGTCATCCACTCAACAAACTATTCTTTAGCGGCAGCAGCAGCAGCAGCAGCGGCGGCGGGTGCAGGGGCGGGATATCTTGATCTTGATGGTACAGGTGACGCAGAATTTCTTCTGGGTCAGGCCTTTGTATCGGCAGCTCCTGTAGGGAACATAAAGAATACCAGACAACAAAGAGGGCAATCACCATCTTTCACACCACTAGTTCCTGCATCTGGCACGCCACATTCTCTCCAGGAACTCTTTCACAGCCTCAATCATCCTTTCATTCGTCTCCCACACAGTCCCAGCAGCAACACCATCCATTCCCTTCCTGTCATCTCCACTCTGTCATGCCCCAGCTCCCTCAGCACCACTTGCATCATCTCATACCTGTCTCTGGCATACTTCACACACTCCACCACCACATGTTCCACTGTCTCATCCTCTCCCAAGTCACACATCTGGCACACTTTGCTGCGGGACTCTGACCATCTATAATTCCTTGCATTCACATCCATGCACTGTGCCCTAGCTCGGAAGAGAAGATCACCACCCAGGCTTCCCTCATACCACTTTTCATACATTGGGGCCTCTTTTCTCTATACCATACCAAGGTACTTTTTGCTCCATCCTATTTCTCCAGTCATCCAGTCCCACACCTTTCACTACTCTGTCTATCTCACTCTTCCACTTCCTTACATCCCATTCTCTACCTTCTCCATTTCTAACAATCATACTCCAGTCTCTCTAAATGTCTTTCTTCTACCTGTTGAAAACCCAAATACTTACTAACCCACTTTGCTACCAGCCTGACACACCTCTTACTTGCTACTCCTGACATTCCACAGGAACATTTTCTCACTATCCTTGCATCATTCATTGTTCTAACCTAGCCTTATACTTTAGGGTCGCTTTCACATCTTCTCTCTAAAAGTGCTCCAACCCATATCACCCCTAAGGGCCTCTACTGCTGCATATCTAGGTGCATTGCCATTCTTGCAACTCTATTCTGCCCTATTTCTAACTTATCTAGTTCACTCTCATTCCAAGCAATCACATCCATACCATACATGATGCTCGGAACAGCCACGCTCTTCCAAACTTCTCGCAGCACGTCATATTTACTGCCCTCATCCTTGCTGCACTTCCTAGACGACCTACCCACTGATTTGCCATACTTATCTTCTCATTCTTAATCTTTACACAGCCATGGACTCATCCACATCCCCAGATACTTATATTCATCTGTCTGCTGCACCTCATTCACTCCTAATCTCCACACATGGTTCCTCTCATCCTCTGACCTATGCACAACCATTACCTTACTCTTTTCACTACTAAATCTCACTCCAAAATCTCTTCCATACCCATCTACTACATCAAGCATACTCTGTAGCTCTTCTGCCGACTCACTCATGACTACAACATCATCTGCATACAAGAGCACATCTATCTTATCATTTCCCACATTTACACCTGCATTCATTCTCCTCATTCTAGCAGCCAATTCTTCTGTATATAAGCTAAAGATGGTTGGTGATAATATGCAACCCTGCCTAACTCCTTTTCACTCTTCACCCAGTCTGTCTCTATATCCCTAGTTTATACTTAGCTCTTGTATCCACATACATACTTCTCACTATGTTAACTATCTTTGCACTTAACCCAATTTTTTCTAACACCCTACCTAGCATTTCTCTGTTTACCCTATCATATGCTTTCTTATGTCTAGGAAACCTAAGTATAGTTTGCTCCCATCCCTTTCTTTTCTCTCAATCAATTCATTCACCACAAACAGATTGTCTTCTGCTCTCCTGTCCACTGGAATCCATTTTGCTCTTCGCCTAACACTCCAACTCTCTCAATCCATTTGCACAATCTCTCATTCAACACCGCACTGAACACTTTGCCTACTGTGTTAACTAACGCAATCGGCCTGTAGTTCCTCAACTCATTCTTACTCTTATATTCCCTTATGCAACAAAGTCACCCTGCATTCATTCCACATTCTTTGGCACTCTCCTCCTCCCACACCTGGTTGAACAACTCAGTCATCCTATCAATCACTACTTCTCCATTTTTGTACATTTCATACGGTATCTCATCCGGCCCTGCTGCCTTCCCATTCTTCTGCTTCTTCACACATTTCTCCACCTCCTCCCTGCTGATCCTTTCATTCAACTCATCTGCATCCTTTCTCTCCAGTGACACATGTCCTTCATCCACATCAAAGACCTCACTTACACCTCCAATCTCTTCCCAAAACTCTTTATTGCCCTTCTCATTTCTTCCTTATCAGTCACCACTGCCCTGTTCACCTACAGGCTCTCCACATTCTCACTGTTAGGCATCCCTCACCCCTCAGGAATCTATACCATTCTCGCCCACCTTCCATACCTTTCTCTCTAAGGGCCTGAATCACACTTCTCTCACTTGTAACTTTAGCATTCATTATCTTTCGCT
>NC_059294.1:29282729-29322729 GCF_017591435.1 Portunus trituberculatus
AAAATTCCTGGTTCCCATTCTTGGGCCATACACTACTAATAACTATACTGTAAAAATCTCATGAACTCTCTCAATCCCTTTCGAACTACAGACTACCAGATTCGTGTTTTATGGTTAGCTATGATGTTCAGTCACGTTTTACTAACATTCCACTGGATGAGACGATAGATATATGTGTAAACTCTGTGTTCTCAGGTCTGGACATTTTAAAAAATATGACAAAATCCCTATTTACGAATGTAATACGTGTTTGTGTTAAGGATAATCTATTTGTTTTTAACAATGAATTATATAAACAAACAGACGGCGTGGCGATGGGCTCACCACTCGGACCCACCTTCGCTAACATCTTCCTATGTTACCACGAACAAAACTGGCTCGATGATTGTCCTATCGCTTTCAAACCTATGTTATATAGACGATATGTTGATGATACTTTGGTGTTTTTTAAGGAAGCATCACATGCAGACCATTTCCTACATTACCTTAACTCACAACATGACAATATCAAGTTCACTATGGAATCTGAAATAGACTCACAAATCCCCTTCCTTGACCTAAACATCACAAAAATCAATGGTAGACTTTCCACCTCTATTTATCGTAAACCTACATTTTCTGGTCTTGGTATTAGTTTTTTTCAGCTTTTGCAGTTTCCGCTTCAAAATCAATTCAGTCCGTACCCTCTTACACCGTGCCTTTATACTCTGTCTTCTTACCTAAATTTCCATAATGAAATTACTTTCCTAAAGGATTTTTTCTATAATAATGGCTTCACCACCAACCTGTTTGAGAAAACTCTGAATAACTTTCTCCAAAGTAAATATCATCTTAAACAACCAATTACCACTGTTGCCAAAGAAACAATCTATTTACGTATCCCATTTTTAGGTGAGGTTTTCAAGAAATTAGAAAGGGGTCTCTATGAAAAACTTACAAAATATTATCCTAATAAACATTTTCGTATTGTGTCTATAAATAATCTATGTATAGGTAGTTGTTTTTCTTTTTAAGGACACTCTGCCAACTGCCTTACGCTCGTCGGCTGTTTATTGTTTCACTTGTCCCTGCTGCCAGGCTGAGTATGTGGGTAGCACCTTGCGCTCACTTATAAACCGAGCCAGCGAGCATTTAGGCCAGTCTGCCAGAACAGGGCGCCCGCTACACAACGCCCCGTTTTCCGCGATACGGGACCACTGCCTCTCATGTAAGGTTCAACCCAATCTCAGTCATTTCCGTATCCTCGCCACCTGTAATAGAAACAGTTTAAGAATACTGGAATCCCTATCTTTTTCCCAAGTAAAGCCATCCCTCAACAATACTCTGTCAGCATACCCACTTATGATAGTGTGAATTTTTACCATTGTAATTCTCTTAGCATTTTAACTTTATTCCTTTATACTTATATTTGTTTTATCGTTTTATTTTAGACCACTGATGATGACGTCATATAAGATGAAATGTCGAAACGTTTGGCCCATTAAAGATGCTGCTCGTAGCTACCTTAGTGATTGGTTTATTCAGTTTGTTTCTCCTACCTACCAACAGGTCACAACTTTTGAATTACACCGGGTACTTCATCACTGCTAGGTGAACACGAATCACATACGTATTTGAATAGCCTTGCCCATATCACTTCGATCTGACCTGACCTAGGGATCGAACCCAGGTTCTCGTAATTGTGAGTCGGGTGTGCTACCATTGCACCACCAGGTGTGTGTGTGTGTGTGTGTGTGTGTGTGTGTGTGTGTGTGTGTGTGTGTGTAATTCACTGTTTGATCTGCTGCAGTCTCTGACGAGACAGCCAGACGTTACCCTACGGAACGAGCTCAGAGCTCATTGTTTCCGATCTTCGGATAGGCCTGATACCAGGCACACACCACACATCGGGACAACAAGGTCACAACTCCTCGATTTACATCCCGTACCTACTCACTGCTAGGTGAACAGGGGCTACACGTGAAAGGACACACACCCAAATATCTCCACCCGGCCGGGGAATCGAACCCCGGTCATCTGGCTTGTGAAGCCAGCGCTCTAACCACTAAGCTACCGGTGTGTGTGTTTTATGTTACAGCCTATAGCGCCTGTAGGCACAATTGAAGAATGTATGGGAAGCGCTGTTAAGCTTCCGCTCATTAGTGGCGCAGGCAATTTTATTTATAACGGTACGCATATTAGGGCCCCTATCACCACCCAAGCGTATGTTCGGTGTAATCAACTAAAACCTGGGTATCATGGTGACATGTAGGTAACTTTAAACCACTCGACAAATGGCATAGTGGTGGGATTCGAACATACGCGTGGACGTCTGCCTGATCCCACGCTTACCAGCTTATCCACTACGTGTGTGTGTGTGTGTGTGTGTGCAGTCAGATCATGCTTTTAACATGAGAGAGGGAGAGAGATGTGGTTTATAGGAATGAACTGATTTGGATGAAGTTTAGTGAAGTTATGGTACTTTGGCTTTTGACATATCTGTAAATTATTCTAGTAAAGATTTTTTTTCCTTCTCTTTCGTTACAGACACACTGGAGGCCAGTATGAGGATCAACCGAAATCTTTTTTCCATCAAGAGTCACTTCTTCCTCTACTGGGGATGTGAGTTTGTTATACCTTTATTTTTATAAAGTTGAAAAATGTATTTTTTTTTTATGTAAGAGGGGGCAATTAGCCAAGGGCAATAGCAAAAAAGATGGCCCACTCAGTTACCGGTCCCCATACAGGAGAAGTCAAGTCATAGAAAGTTGGAAATACAGACACAGGTAGGAAGTTCCAGAGTTTAACAGAGAAAGGTAAAAATGATTGAGAGTACTGATCAACTCTTGCATTAAGAACTTGGACAGGATAGGGGTGAAAGGAAGAAGAAAGCTTTGTGGAACGAGGCCTCAGGAGAAGTGGAGGCATACAGTTACGAGATCAAAATAGCAGTTAATATGAAAATAAGGTAAATTTTACAATAACATGAACAGCTCACTTCTGGATGAAATAATTTTTTTTCTGGTATATTTCGACCTGTTATGAATGATCATGCACTTCGTTTCCGTCTCAAATCCGTAGTTTTTTTTTAAACCTCTCTCCTTCCAGCTCTTACGGAAACACGATTTTGTGGTAAAACGAACCAATTCTTTCTTTTTTATGTTAGATTTTCACCTGTTTTGAATAAATATGCACTTTCTTTTCGCTGCGAAACGGTATTTTTTTTTTTTTTTCACCTTCTCCCCCCCTTTCGTATGTTGTGGATATACGAGCTATTGGTAAAACAAAGCATTTTTTTCTGGTATATTTTTCCCTAACTTAACCTAACCTAGCGAAACCTAACTTAATCTAACCTAATCGCACTAACCATAACTTAACCCAACAGATCCTAATCTAACTGCAATGGCAAAGATATGCAAAGGAAGTCATTACCTTAATGGTGATCCAGGAGTAGTAGTTGATATTGACGAGACGCTCATCGTGCGCCGCAAATACGAGAGAGACTGGGTACTGCCACAAGTTTCCTTTTTTTTTTTTAGTTTTGGGAATGTAGTAAGTGCCCGTGCACCCACAAGTCTTTTCTCTTAGTTTACAGGGTTTGTAACACTTGGGGCACTCCACTGCACCGTGCTCCCTTAGGAACTGTACACTTTTCTCATCGTTAAAAAAAAAAAAAAAAAAACTGGTGAATAGCAAGGAAGTAGTGCACGCTACGCCCACCATACGGTGACAGCTTCCTAAGACTGATTCAAATATTTCAAATTGAACCGCTTCTCTTGCCACATGTTGAAATACAACATTATGATTGACTGAATAAATTCTAATATTTTTTTATTGGCTACTGGTTTCATGTTGAAACAAAAGAACCGTCATAGTACATCGCGCTTGGGCAGATATTGTAACATACACACACACGAACACGCACACCAAAACGGTGTTCCTCAGTGCCCGCCTGTCCATTGCACGAGGTGATGCGTCACCTTCCGCGATTAACATAACAGTGAGTTTAATCTTAAAAAAAAAAATAAATAAATAAATAACAATTTGCGACGGGTATGTATGAGCTCAAATTGATCAGAAGAACAAGGCCTTTAAGAGGAGAAGGTTAACAAAAGCCAACATGCTGTTCATATTAAAGGAAAATAATACCGAAAATAGTGGTACAAGATTGCAAGAGATGCAACATTCCTGCGGTGAGAAAGAGGATGAAGACAGTCAGTTAGAGAAAAAGAGGTGATGAGACAAAAAACCTTTTGATTCCATCCTATCTAATAAAACTGTGTAAGTGGAACCCCACACATGCGAAGAGCTCTCCATATATGTGCGGATGAGGTCCTTCTACAGAGTAAGCTGTTGGGGGCTGGTAAGAAAAACTGGCGGAGTCGCTTCAAAACTTTCAAGTTCATAGAAGCGGTTTTAGCAAGAGATGAGATGTGAATTTTCCAGTTTAAAATTAGAGTATAGGACAGACCAATGATATTCAGTGCAAAAGAAAGGGACATTTAAGTGTCAATGAAGAGGAGAAGACAGTTGTCTGGAAGATTATATCGAGTCGATACATGGAGGAGGTGTGTTTTTGAGGCATTGAATAATACTAACTTTCCCTTGTCCCATTAAAAAATCTCAGAAAGAACTAAATTCATGCATTCTGTGGCACCCATGTGTGATCTGCTGACTTCTTGAAGGGTTGGTCGTCTCTAAAAAAAGGACGTGAAAGTGGATAGAACGAAAAGTTTGATTAAAATGTTAGTAATAAATAATAGAAAGGGAGTGGGAGAAAGGACAAAACTCTGAAGAACATTTATCCCTTGCCCCGTGTAAATGACACTGTGGACCGAATTGGGTCGGCTATATTTATTACCAAAGTGGACCTTGTCAAGGGGTACTGACAGGTCCCATTGACAGAGCGGGCTAAGGAGATAGCGAGTTTTGTCGCCAACGGCACTGTCTATCAGTGCCAAGTGATCCCTAAGGGCTGCGTAATGCCCCGGCCACATTCCAGCGTCTTATGGACCGAGTCACTGATGGCCTGACTCACTGCGTCGTGTACATTGACGACGTGGTCATCTATGTCAACTTGGAGAAGTGTGAGTTTGTACAGGCTCGGGTGCAATACCTGGGGTATCGAGTGGGGGCCATTCCCTTTAATCAGTTCCTGCTTAAAAACAAATTGTAATGTTTTGTTTTCAAAACTTTTATCTTTAACGGGGGCGTGTGAGGGGCACCTCCTTATTCCCACCTTTAATTTCTTATTATTACGTGTTGTGGGGCGGCCCCAGCCACGGGCCTCTGGCTGTTCCGCGGTGCGGCCGCCCTCCCCCTCCCGTTCCCGCCGTCTCGCTGGGCCTGGCAGTTGGGGGGGCGGTTAAAATAAGGCGCCACAACATCAGCGGTCATTTGGCGCCGCAACGAAATGTTAAAAAGACATCGTAAAATTAAAAAGACATCGTAAATAAAAAACAAAAACAAAAACTAACTAAAAGCAATTAAAAACTACAAAACTAAAAACAAAGTAAAATTCTGAAATCAAAACTAAAATACAGTATACAATAAAAGTAATAAAACATTAAAATACATATAATATAATCAAATAAAATTCACAGCTTTGGGAGAAGGCCACCTTCTCCCAAAAACGAAAACATCATGGCCCTGGGCCAGGCACTCTGGTCCAAGGACTTTTGAGATATAATAGACACCGCTATCTCTACTGCGACAGCGGTAGAGGTAGCGGTGTCTTAAGTCAGTCGAACTAGGGCATTCCACTAGGAGGTGCCGAACCGTTAGCGGCACCAGGCAGTCATCACAGTAAGGTTGAGGATCCCTGGTCAGGAGGTACCTTTGTGTAAGGTACGTGTGACCTATACGAAGTCGCGCCAATAAAGTCTGTGCACGGCGATCCCGGACATGGGTGTATGTCCACAGAGGGAGTGAGGAAGTAGTGATCTCTCCCATTTTCGAGGTTGCGACCCCGTTAGCCATCTCCTCTGCCAAATTGCTGCAACCGCCACACGAATTACATAAAATACATCTCGAAACGGAACAGGGAAGGAGATGGAGCGCGACTTGCTGCCTCTTTAGCGAGGCGGTCTGCGTGTTCATTCCTGGAACACCAACGTGACCAGGGACCCAACAGAACCCAACACGATATCCTCTTCTGGTAAGTAGATATAGCCACTCTAGGGCTGATAAAACCAATGGGTTAAGGAGATAGTAGAAGAGAGAGCAGTAAGAGCACTGCGACAGTCACTAAAATTGTAAAAGACGAAACAGGGAGAGTAAAAATTATCTGTAAAGCTAGGACTATGGCAGACAGCTCCGCAGTAAAACGGATGCCACTGAAGGAAGGCTGCCACACCGATAAAAAGAGGAAAACTACACTAAACCCAACGCCTGCGTCGGATTTGGAACCATCAGTAAAAACAGGAATATCATTAGAATGGATAAAAAGTGTTCTAAAAACCGTGTGTGGGACAGAGCTGGCAGAAAATCCTTCTTGCCATCCATGGCAGGAGGGCATAATGACACAACAGGAAGCTGCCAATAACCAACTCGTGGGAGCCGGAAAGAGAGGACAGGAGTGGGGTCGATAGATAAATCCAACATGAGGTTTGCCACTCGAAGGCCAAAAGGTTTAGGAGACTCGGTCGAGTGACATACGCCTGCGAACGCGAGTCCCGCAACATTGACAGACAAGGGACAGAATCAGGAAGACGGTGGGTGCGAAACCAACACCGGAGCATCGAAGACTGGCGCCGGAGGTCGAGCGGCCAGAAACCAGCATCCACTAGAAGGCTAGGTATTGGAGATGTCCGAAATGCACCTGTAGCCAAGCGGACCCCAGCATGATGCACGGGGTCAAGCGTGCGTAGTCGTGCATCCGTTGCGGATGAGTAGATCTCACAGCCGTATTCCAGCTTCGGAAGTATGAGTGTACGGTGAAGCAGCAGCAACGTGTCCCTGTCCGCACCCCAAGAGGTGTGACTTAAAACCCGAAGAAGGGATAATGCCTGCCGACAAGACGCCTTAAGAGAACGGAAATGGGGAACCCAGGTGAGACGGTTGTCAAATAAAAGGCCAAGATATCGAGTCGCCTCCACGCATGAGAGGCGTCTATTGGCGAGGTATAAATCCGGGTCTGGATGGACACCACGGTTGCGACAAAAATGCATGGCTACGGTCTTCGAGGTGGAGAATCGAAAACCGTTCATGTTGGCCCAACTGGACACCCTATTGATCGCCAGTTGGAGCTTGCGCTCAATCAGTGACATCCTAGCAGCAGCAAAGAAATACATAAATCATCAACATATAAGGAGCTGTGAATGCCATCTGGGAGAGTATCTATAACACCATTTATGGCGACTGCGAATAATGTAACACTAAGAATACTTCCTGTGGGACACCATCATTTAGCAGTAGCCTCAGAGAGAACACTCCCACTCGAACCCGTAAAAACGTCTGGATAAAACTGCTGGATAAAAATAGGAAGGTGGCCACGAAGGCCAAAATTAAACAAAGACTGTAAAATGCCATGACACCAAGCCGTGTCGTAGGCCTTCTCCAGGTCAAAAAGACTGTTACTTGATGGTGGTGATTAGCGAAGGCCTCACAAATGGAAGACTCTAGGGATAAAAGAGCATCAGTAGTAGACCTCATCTTTCGGAAGCCGTACTGTACCGATGACAAGTACTTCCCTCTCCAAGTACCACATGAGTCTTACATTTACCATCTTTTCTAACACTTTACAAATGCAGGATGTCAAAGATATAGGACGGTAGTTCGTACCCAGAAGATGGAAAGTCACCGGTATGCCAAATGATATTATAAATATTTAATAAAAAGTTAAAAGCACGGTCAGACATGTGACGCAAGAAGGCATAAGGAATGTCATCTGGACCAGGAGAAGAGTCATGACACTGGGACAAAGCAGTCCGCAACTCGGAAGCAGAGAAAGGGACATTATAAGACTCCCTCCAGCGGAAGAAAAGTTTATGCCGAGAGATTCCATTCTCTGGCGGTGACGTGCGCCTGGGCTGCAGGATGCCTCCGGGAAACACTGGCAAAGTGCTCCGCGAAGAGGTCGGCGACAGTCCTAGGGTCTGCCACCGTTCGCCCAGCAGACAACAAAACTGGTGGGGAAGGAGCAGAATACTTCCCAGCAATTCGGCGGACTTTGTTAAAGACATCCGTAAGAGGGTGCGGGCGTTAATGGAAGAGACATAAGCTTTCCAAGAGGCTCTTTGTGCCTCTTTCAAAATGCGGCGGGCCCGAGCTCGGCAGCGCCGAAAAGCTTCCAGGCACTGCGGGTCCCCACGATGTCGCCGGAGACGAGAGAAAGCTGCCCGTTTCTCTTTCACAGCGTTTGTGCATGCTGCGTTCCACCAAGGAACGGACGCTTAGTAAAGCGACCTGACGTCCTAGGGATTGTCTGAAGCGCTACTGAAATAAAAAAATCGGTAAAATAATCAACAGCCTCAGCACAAGTAGAAAAGTCAGCCAGCGGACGGATAAAAGAGCTAAGGTCTGTGAATCGAGGCCAATCTGCCTTGTCTAAAACCCAGCGTGGGGCCGGGACTGTGGCTCAGAGTTCACAGATTCCAATAAAATCGGAAAGTGGTCACTACCGTGTAAATCCGGTAGGACCCGCCAATTAAAATCAAGGAAAGAATTAGATGTACACAGAGAAAGATCGATAGCTGTAAAAGTCCCAGTAGGACTGTGGAAATGTGTAACATCCCAGAATTTAAAACCTCAATCCCTCATCCTCAATAAAAGAACCGATTAAAACCCCACGAGGATTACTAGCACCTTCATCCCACAATGGGTGACGGCCGTTAAAATCTCCCAACAAAAGAAAAGGCGGAGTCAGCTGACGCACCAGGCCGTCAAGCTCACCCCTGGAGACAGGAAGCCGAGGAGGAGATATAAACTGCAAATGGTGTACAGTCGTCCCATAAAGACCTTAACAGCAACCACCTGAAGGGAGAGTTAAGTTGTAACGGGATAACAGGTATATCCTGACGGACTAGAATAGCTGTGCCACCGTGGTGGCCCTGGTCAGGAAAGGAGTGCTAAAAAGGCACGATAGCCAGGAGGACTAGAATAAGTACTATCACCTAGCATAGTCTCTTGTAGAGCTACACAGGCTGGAGAGAACTCCGACAGCAAAGCTCGGAGTTCCCCACGAGGCGCGAAGGCCTCTACAGTTCCACTGTATAAGCTTGAAGATGACTATTTGGGTGCAGTGGACGGGCGAGCCTTTTGAGGCCGATATCTATTTATACTGGATCTAGCACACGTTACCGTCTCTTGCCCGTTGTTCTGAGTTATCAATTACCCAAGGATGCTATTGAATACTTCTTATCTATATGTTGTAGGTAAAGTCACTTGGATGTGTTTCTGTGGGTTTCAGGTGAATATTAAAGGTGAACGTAATCTATATATCTATTTACAATTAAATAAAGCGTTTTGGGGAGGTGAGAGGTGCAGGACAAGCCTGTGTCCCAGCGTGATCACGCCTACAATCCTCACACGACTCCATTCAGGCTGGCCCTCGGAGGCCTGGGTGCCTCGAAAAGGTGCTGACACTGGAATTTATGATTGGGTTTACTACAACCACTGTATATGAATATATCGATGATTATATTCTAATTACATGAATTAGGCAAGATAAAGTTACTTATGAACTGAGAATAATACATATTAAGATGTATTACGTAAAGGATACACAGGCAAATCACTTACATGATGTACGGTAGATGCAACCGTATATATCGATGGCACTCGAAATAGGTTGTGGAAAATTCCATCAAATTGTGACGTAGGGTGGTGAGATCAGGTCTGGCCACCCTATGTGGAATCCTGGGGTGCCAACACTTATGCATATATGTATACTTGGGCATATAATAAGGGTGCGTTTACACCAAGTGAATCGAATCGATTCAATTCATGAAGGATCAACACAATTGGCGAATCGTGTTGATTCGCCACATTAATTTCAATGTAACCATTTACACTAGGCGAATCGAGTCAATTCAAATCACGCCACGCCGATTCATGGCGATTCAGAATCAATGATTGGTTTGGACTCATTTTTCATGAATCAAGGCGATTCAGTAAGCACCATGCTAGTGGACGTTCTAATCAATTTAGTAAGAGGATAACGTGCTATATATGATCCCAGTGATCCTGTGCGACGAAATCATGTACATGTATTGTACTGAACCATAGCTCATAGCTAGAAGGAACTGCTGCAGCCTACGAATTACTACATAATATCATTCTGCATATTTTAAAAACAAATAACAAAAAGCGTTATGGACATGGATTTACATTTTTATTTGGCAACTGTAAGTTGCTATTTCTGCAAAAGCTAATACGTCCATACTTCCCGAAGGCTGCCTTGGTACTGAACCATCTGAGTGATGTGAATCAGATGTGTTGTTACTCAGTCAGTTGGAACTATGCAGATTCAAAATGACTTGATTCAAATGATTCTTCATGAATTTAATCGATTCGATTCGCGTGGAGTAAACGCACCCTAATAATTAGAAAATTAATTACAAGTACGACACATATTATCATGTAACACCGTTACACCGCGTCTGCACGACGGTGAACGTTTGTGCGTCCGTTCGTACGTTACTAGGAGTGAAGTATAACCGCTGTCGTTCTGGCTTATGTAGTGAACATTTCTGTTCCTTTTGTGTGTATTTGGATTTGCTCTCCGTCCAACTATTAAACATTTTCTCTCTTCTCAATTTAGTAAAATGACACCGATAACTATGTATACTGGATATAGCGAACATTAGCGTCCCTTGCCCGTGTCTGTACGTATAGGAGGGTAGAATAATGGCCAATAGGGTCTCCCAGTTGAAGTGACTGAGGCTGAGACTAGTCTGCCAACCGAGGAGTAACTGAATAAGTGATAAGGAGGTCAATAGGATTGACCATCACTAAGAGCCAATAGGGTCTACCAGGAGGGGTGATTGGGGGTAAGAGTGGTCTTGCGATTGAGGCCTATATACGCGATAAGGAGACCGATAGGATCGATCACCATTAAGAACCAACAGGGTCTACCAGTTGAGGTGACTGAGGCTGAGAGTGGTCTGGTGACTGAGACCTATGTATGCGATAAGGAGGACGATAGGGTCAACCACAACTAAAAGCCAACAGGGTCTACCAAGAGTGGTGACTGAGAGTGAAAGGGGTCTGGTGACTGAGGCCTATATACGCGATAGGGAGGCCGATAGGGTCGACCACCACAAAGAGCTAACAGGGTCTACCAGGAGGGGTGACTGAAACTGAGAGTGGTCTGGTGACTGAGGCCTATATATGCGATAGGGAAACCGATAGGGTCGACCACCACTAAGAGCCAACAGGGTCTACTAGGAGTGGTGACTGAGGTTGAAAGTGGTCTGGTGACTGAGGCGGAGAGTGCTCTGTTGACTGAGGCCTATAGCCAAGAAAGATAAAAAGGGATAGTATTTAAGACAGGGAGGCAGAATGAGTGAAGGAAACCCAACCATCTCCTGTCGAATTAGATGAAGAGACAGCGAGCTCCGACGAGAAAGCAGAGGATGTACAAGCTACTGCCCCTTCCCCCGCGTATGTATACAAGGAAGGTATTCAAAACAACTTATCACCAGAGAGGAGAAACTGACTGATGCAGGTGCATCAGGTTCATCAACAACATGAATCTGAGTGTGGAGGTAGGTAAGAACGATTGATCGAAAAGTGGAAGTAATTCAGTGAGATCGGATATATCAGACCTCGCCAGCCATGTCATGAACCTTCTGTGCCTTCCAGCACAAGCAAAGCACCAAGAAGACACCAGCGCTCGTCACGAAGGAGGAAACACTGACTTTTGTGCAGGCAACACATCTTAGTTGACGACACCATCGCACCAGTCCAAGCCATGCAAAGGGAAGGACACTCATATTATCCAACAAGAGGATGTCAGATCACCACCTGGGGATGGATGAGGGAAATGTTGGATACCATCCGGTTTACCCAAAGCTCATTACTAAAGTCTAGCCATGTAACGTTCAGTGAATACTGGGGGTTCAAGAGCGTGTTCCAGAGACACACTGGTTTGTCTTCACTGCTAGTCATAGTTAAGTTGGACACGTTTATTGAAAGCCTCTGGACTGGCACGTGAGGATGTAGGGTGATCTCGACTAATACAGTGGTCAGTCCAGATTATATTAATTTTTTAAATAGTGAGGTTTACATTTTATATTTTTGGATGTGATGAATGATATGAAAAGTATTCGTGTATGATGTGTGTACTTGTGAATCGTCAGTGTGGAAAGTAGTGAAATATAAGAAAGAGCTTGTATGTACAGCGTATGAATGAATGTAATATGTAGAGAAATAGTATATAAAAAGAAAGAAAACGAATTTGTATTAGTCTGTCTTAGAAATGTCGTAACATAGAAAATATGGAATGAGTTGGATAACTGAATGATTTACTACATAACCCTCCCTCTAGTGACAAGTGACGAGGTAACGAGAAACAGATCCTCTGTGTTGTGGCCTTGGACAGCGGCGAGGACAGCTGTGTTGGCAAGCTCCAGCATGTAGGCAGGTTTCATCCTGTCTATGGATACATCGTCCGGGGAGCCGTTCCTGTCCACGGTGACGGTTTTCCGTGTGCGTCGCAGGACACGGTAGGGGCCTTGGTAAGGTTGTGTGAGAGGAGGGTGCACAGCATCCACACGGATGAAGACGTGTGAGCAGTCAGCGAAGTCCCGGCTGACGAAAGTTTTCCCCGGCGAGGAGCGAGGTGGCACTAGCTGGAGGTGGCTCATGGCACTGTTCAGGCGGGAAGCGAAGTCTTGGGCACGCCTGGAGGAGAAGCAGGAGTGGGCGCCATTATCTCGCCTGGAAGACGAAGGTTAGTGCCATAAACCAACTCAGCTGACGAGTGCTGGAGGTCTTCTTTCAGGGATGCCGATGAGAACGAGAGGAAGAGCCAGGGACCAGTGCTTACGGTGTGCAGAGGCCATGAGGGAGGACTTAAGCTGGCGGTGGAAACGTTCCACGATGCCGTTGCTCTGTGTTGGTAGATAGAAGTCCTGTAACGGCGTATACCGAGGAGAGCCATGACCTTGCTCCACACCTTAGCTTCAAACTGGCCGCCGCGGTCAGAGGTGAGGCTGAGCGGAACACCGCATCTTGGAGACCAAAGTATTTATGAAGGCTTGAGCGACGGTGTCCGTGGTAATATCAGCCAGGGGCGTGGCTTCAGCCCAGCGTGTGAAACGATCCACACAGATGAGGATGTAACGATAGCCAGCTGAGGGAGGTATAGGACCAACGAGGTCAATGGGCTGGTGATCAAATCTGCCAGTGGGGTGCGGGAAGATGCCAGGCGGCGAGTGAGTGTGGCGGATGGATGGATGGATTTTATATAAGGCGCCGCAACGGCTAAGGTCATTTGGCGCCGCTGACAAAAAGGTTTAAAAGAAAATTTGTAAAATAACTAAAAGCAGTTAAAAACAATAGAATTAAAAATAGCTAAAAACTATAAAAAAAAAAACAATGAAACTATAATATATATAAAATACAAACAAAATTCTAAAATTCACAAATAAGGGAGAAGGACAGCCTCTCCCAAAAAACCGAATACATCATGGCCAAGGGCCAAACACGCTGGTCCAAGGACCTGAGATAGGTGATAGACACCGCCATCTCTACCGCAACAGCGGTAAAGTAGCTGTGTCGTAACTCTATCAAACTAGGGCACTCTACCAACAGGTGCCGCACGGTGAGCGGCACCAAGCAGTCATCACAATAAGGTTGAGGGTCCCTGGTCAGGAGGAACCTCTGCGTAAGGTACGTGTGACCTACACGCAGTCGCGCCAATAAAGTCTGTGCCCTACGATCCCGGACATGGGTGTATGTCCAGTGAGGGATAGAGGAAGTAGTGATCCGTTAGCCATCTCCTCTGCCAAATTGCTGCAACTGCCTCACGAATTAGAGGAAATACATCTCGAAACGGAACAGGAGCAGGAGATGGAGCCCGACTTGCTGCCTCTTTAGCGAGGCGGTCTGCGTGTTCGTTCCCTGGAACACCAACGTGACCAGGGACCCAACAGAACCCAACACGATATCCTCGTTTGGTAAGAAGATATAGCCACTCCAGAGCTGATAAAACCAAAGGATTAAGGGAGACAGTGCAAGAGAGAACAGTAAGAGCATTGCGACAGTCACTAAAAATTGTAAAAGACGAAACAGGAAGAGTAAAAATTATCTGTAAAGCTAGGACTATGGCAGACAGCTCCGCAGTAAAACGGACGCCACTGAAGGAAGGCTGCCACACCGATAAAAAGAGGAAAACCACACTAAACCCAACGCCTGCGTCGGATTTGGAACCATCAGTAAAACAGGGATATCATCAGAATGGATAAAAAGTGTTCTAAAAACCGTGTGTGGGACAGAGCTGGCAGAAAATCCTTCTTGCCATCCATGGCAGGAGGGCATAATGAAACAACCGGAAGCTGCCAATAACCAACTCGTGGGAGCCGGAAAGAGTAGACAGGAGTGGGGTCGATAGATAAGTCCGCCATAAGATTTGCCACTCGAAGGCCAAAAGGGTTAGGTAGACTCGGTCGAGTGACATACGCCTGCGAACGCGAGTCCCGCAATATTGACAGACAAGGGACAGAATCGGGAAGACGGTGGGTGCGAAACCAACACCGGAGCATCGAAGACTGGCGCCGGAGGTCGAGCGGCCAGAAACCAGCATCCACTAGAAGGCTAGGTATTGGAGATGTCCGAAATGCACCCGTAGCCAAGCGGACCCCAGCATGATGCACGGGGTCAAGCGTGCGTAGTCGTGCATCCGTTGCGGATGAGTAGATCTCACAGCCATATTCCAGCGTGGGAAGTATAAGTGTACGGTGAAGCAGCAGCAACGTGTCCCTGTCCGCACCCCAAGAGGTGTGACTTAAAACTCAAAGAAGGGATAATGCCTGCTGACAAGACGCCTTAAGAGAACGGAAATGGGTAACCCAGGTGAGACGGTTGTCAAATAAAAGGCCAAGATATCGAGTCGCCTTCACGCATGAGAGGCGTCTATTGGCTAAATATAAATCGGGATCTGGATGGACACCACGATTACGACAAAATGCATGGACACGGTCTTTGAGGTGGAGAATCGAAAACCTATTTATGTTGGCCCAACTGGACACCCTATTGATTGCCAGTTGAGCTTGCGCTCAATCAGTGACATCCTAGCAGCAGCAAAAGAAATACATAAATCATCAACATATAAGGAGCTGTGAACGCCATCTGGTAGAGTATCTATGACACCATTTATGGCGACTGCAAATAGATAACACTAAGAATACTTCCTGTGGGACACCATCATTTAAAGCACTAGCCTCGGAGAGAACACTCCAACTCGAACCCGTAAAAGACGTCTGGATAAAAACTGCTGATTAAAATCGGAAGGTGGCCATGGAGACCAAAATTAAACAAGGAACGTAATATCCCATGACACCAAGCTGTGTCGTAGGCCTTCTCCAGGTCAAAAAATACAGTAACCTAATGGTGATGCTTAGCAAATGCTTCACAAATAGAGGACTCTAGGGATAAAAGAGTATCAGTAGTAGACCTCATCTTTCGGAAGCCATACTGTACCGATGACAAGTACTTCTCTCCAAGTACCACATGAGTCTTACATTTACCATCTTTTCTAACACTTTACAAATACAAGATGTCAAAGAGATAGGACGGTAGTTCGTAGACTGGAGATGATCTTTCCCAGGCTTCGGAAATGGGAGAACCACTGCCACAGCCCAAGAAGATGGAAAGTCACCGGTATGCCAAAGCCGCTGTACAGTGGAACCATGCGTGCTTTGGGGTCTGAGAGGTCTCCAAGCGCATGGGTTCGAATCCTGTCCACGGTCCGAGTGTAGGTTGGGTTTCACTGGGGCAATGGTTTCCAGCGGGTGGGCTTTGAAATAGGAGGTACCCCAAAAGTATCCCCTCAGCCCATAAATGTGATAAGCCCACATGGTATAAAAAAAAATCATATTGTAAAGATTTAATAAAAAGTTAAAAGCACTGTCAGACATGTGACGCAAAAAGGCATAAGGAATGTCGTCTGGACCAGAAGTGTCATGACACTGGGACAAGCCAGTCCGCAACTCGGAGGCAGAGAAGGGGACATTATAGGACTCCCCTCCAGTGGAAGAAAAATTTATGCCGAGAGATTCCATTCTCTGGCGGTAACGTGCGCCTGGGGCTGCAGGATCCTTCCGGGAAACACTGGCAAAGTGCTCAGCGAAGAGGTCGGCGACAGTCTTAGGATCTGCCACCGTTCGCCCAGCAGAGAACAAAACTGGTTGGGCAGGAGCAGAATACTTCCCAGCAATTCGGCGGACTTTGTTAACCCGTACAGCGTCAGCAAATCTGAGACTTTGTGATTTCGCCAGTGCTGGCCACATCATGGATTTTTTTTTTTTTTGCTAAACCAGTCTTAAATGATGTGAAACAAATGAAAATGACAGTCATTCCTCCCAGAACTGACTGGAAGTGGTATTAATTGGTGCGAGATATTTTGCGCTAAGGTTAGCGACTTACCAAAGCCTTATGTGACTAGTTTATTCGCTTCCTCGTTTCTCACCAGTCGATCCCCGAGTTGGACACATGCATAATATCGTTCCTGAGTTGAAAGAAAACAACATGTCATGTTTTGCTGTATGGGAATGCTTGTGGATGAAAATGGACACGAGATATCGCGAGGAGTGTTGCCTTTCACGGTGCAAATATTTTCGAGTAATATGTACTTGCCTTATAACAAAGCGATTGGAAAATTCTTATTTATGTCATACAAAAGTTTTCACTAACACAGTATAACAGTTACCAAAAAGCAACTGAATGGTAAGAGTAAGTAATGGAAGTTACGCTTTGTTCATATTAGCGGAGTTGAGGCGTCAGTCCGCACACCTAGCTGAAGGCAGCAGAAACTGCTAAAGTTCAAATTTGTAATAAATAAATACAGGAAGCATTCATGCTAGCAAGGACGAGGAGGCAGCATGAGCAATGTCTACAGTGCATGATGGCAGTATAATGGTAGGTTTTGAGGACGCAATACCTCCGAACACACGAGAAAGCTCGCCGACGTATCTCATACGTCTCTGACGCCCGGTTCGCTCAGAGTAGCCGACGTATCTAGTACGTCTCTGACGCTGTACGGGTTAAAATCATCTGTAAGAGGGGTGCGGGCATTAATGGAAGATACATAAGCTTTCCAAGAGGCTTTTTGTGCTTCTTTCAAAACGCGGCGGACCCGAACTCGGCAGCGTCGAAAAGCTTCCAGGCACTGCGGGTCCCCACGATGTCGCCGGAGACGAGAGAAAGCCGCCCGTTTCGCTTTTACAGCGTTTGTGCATGCTGCATTCCACAAAGGAACGGGACGGTTAGTAAAGCGACCGGACGTCCTAGGGATTGTCTGAAGTGATGCGGCATACAAAAAAATCAGTAAAATAATCAACAGCCTCAGCATGTAGAAAAGTCAGCCAGCGGACGGATAAAAGAGCTAAGATCTGTGAATCGAGGCCAATCTGCCTTGTCTAAAACCTAGCGTGGGGGCCGGGAATGTGGCTCAGAGTTCACAGATTGTAATAAAATCGGAAAGTGATCACTACCGTGTAAATCCGGTAGGACCCGCCAATTAAAATCAAGGAAAGAATTAGATGTACACAGAGAAAGATCGATAGCTGTAAAAGTCCCAGTAGGACTGTGGAAATGTGTAACATCCCCAGAATTTAAAACCTCCAATCCTCATCCTCAATAAAAGAACCGATTAAAACCCCACGAGGATTACTAGCACCTTCATCCCACAATGGGTGACGGCCGTTAAAATCTCCCAACAAAAGGAAAGGCGGAGTCAGCTGACGCACCAGGCCGTCAAGCTCACCCCTGGAGACAGGAAGCCGAGGAGGAGATATAAACTGCAAATAGTGTAGGATCGTCCCATAAAGACCTTAACAGCAACCACCTGAAGGGAGAGTTGAGTTGCAAGGGACAACAGGTATGTCCTGACGGACTAGAATAGCTGTGCCACCGTGGTGGCCCTGGTCAGGAAAGGAGTGTTAAAAAGGCACGATAGCCAGGAGGACTAGAATAAGTACTATCACCTAGCATAGTCTCTTGTAGAGCTACACAGGCTGGAGAGAACTCCGACAATAAAGCTCGGAGTTCCCCACGAGGCGCGAAGGCCTCTACAGTTCCACTGTAGAAGCTTGAAGATGACTATTTAGGTGCAGTGGACGGGCGAGCCTTTTGAAGGCTGCCCGTGACTCACCTGACTAGAAATAATCAACCGACGAGAAGACACCGGGAGTTGTGATGTGCCGGGTCGTTGGACCGCAGCCTTTCGGCCTACCGGTGAGTGATGCGAACCATCATCACTCCTACCGGTCCTCGGAGGACGAGGGTCAGGCTGGACTGCACTTTTGACACAGCGGGTCCACGAGGGACGGCTGTGACAATATCATCGGACGTCTCCATGCTAAGACCGTCCTCATCACAAGAAGCCCGATCTGAGACGGAGGGCGTCACAGGAGGCTGGACAGAAACTACTGGAGCTACCATTGCAGAGCGGTCCCTGGAGGACTCACGATCACGTGCACCGAGAGAAACCTTAGATTGTTTAGGCTGAGCTAAATCTATCGACTCCGCGGTGCCACTTGGTCAGGCCCTTCAAAGGCTTAGGCGATACAGGTGGCAAATGGACATCTACTACATGGGTTACTTTGGTCAAGTCCGTATATTTTCGTTACTTCTAAGAGATGACTCAACCGAGTCATTGGACAAAAGGGCAAACCTGTTAGCCAGATGAACAGGACCACACGCCCCAACAGAGCGAGAGGTAGCAGGAGGAGTTGTCTTTGGACCGGCAGACTCAATCGAAGACCGAGCGGCCAATGAAGCATAGGATGTCGCACTAGTACCGTCCTTCTGGCGGTACAGGAGTTCACGGCGGGCGCTACTGAGGCTGATAAACTGACTATTAGGAAGCTGTAGAATGTCCTGCTCCAGGCGATACCTAGGGCATTGACTGGAACATACCTGGTGAGCATCACGGCAATGGAAACAATAAGCTGCAGCATTGCAATGCTCCTCAGTATGTGAGTCTAGTGCAGAGCAATTACCACATCGAGAAGCTTCCTTACATGAGGTTTTGCCGTGATCGTACCCATAGCATGAGAAGCACTGAAGAGGGCGAGAAACAAACGCCTCACCCTAAGATTGATAGGACCGATATGAACACGGTCAGGAGGGTGGAACCAAAAAGGTGAGAAGGACCATGTTGGAGGAGTTCCTCATCTTAGTCACCTTTTGACTGAGCTAGGACACATTGCTAGTATTTCCTCTCTGGAAATTCATAGAGATCTTGGCTATAAACACAACCTTTGCTATAGTTAAAGGTGGGATGAGCCTTAACAGTCTCAAACATGCTGTCAGAAGGGCATGGGAGATGTTGCAACATCCTCGCTTGCGTGATATCTTTAGCTCGCACGAGCACCCCCTTCCCATACTTCTTCAGATTCCCCTCAGGAATCGTGCCGATTTCTTTGGCAAGATACCGGGAGGCATGGATGAAATGCTCACGCTCATTTCTATAGTACGCCACAAACCAACGTGGAGGCGGGATCTGGCGGATTTCTGGAACTGAATTCTCTAAATAGTTTTCAAAAACATTTGGGATGTAATCCATGTCACTCTCTGAAATAATACGTGACTGGAGAAATTCAGTTTTAAAACTAGAGCCGGCAAGGGGCAGAGATGCTACATGTTCTTATATAAACCAGACGAGCTTCATCACATGACAGAAAAGTTACATAGCAACGGTTAGAAGGAAAGTCCTTATCATAAACCAGTCGAATGTGAACAACCGTACCATACGCCTTGAGAAGTGATTGCAAGGCATGATAGGAAAATGATGGATTAACATTTATCATCACAAGGGAGTCATATGCAGCAGAAATGCGTCCCTCAGAAGTACTTCCAGAACAGGAGACTGCTGTGGGAGGCCCTTGTGGAGGGGAATCCTCCTCCTTACTCAGACCTGAAGATGACGTCTCGTGGGCCAGGTCAGCCACCTCACGAGAACCTGAATGTTTTTTGTGTTTTCCCATAAAAAACAGTTACACAAAAGATTGGCTCCAGGGGCAAGGGAAACCACCTACTGGGACTACAATGGAAGAGAGCGCTGGCTGCCGTGGACAGGGTACCTCGTTCCCATGCGGACCAGTCGTTTTAAAAAAAGGCCCCACATGATACTAATGTTTGTCCACGACAGAGCTGAGACCCCCCTCCCAAAGCATCCCAGCCTGGACATCCAACCATCCAGCATAGGACGGCCCCTATTGGGCGATCCCTCCAGCGGGTGGCTCCGCTGGTCCACTAGCAGCCTACGTAGGAACCATTTAGTCTGGCCCCTCACTGGCGACCGTACTAGCATGGGTAGCCCTCTCCTCCTCGAAAGGGCAGAGCAGGGGCCTAAGCCCCCTCTAGTGTAGCTCGCCAGGTCACAGGGGCACGCAAGCACCCCCCACCACGACAAGGCGGTTCCCATCTTGTGGGGGGGATGACCTTGGAAGCTTGACAATGCGTGCAGGTGCGGGTCCAAAGACGGATGACCTTGTTCATACCCTCCCAGATGAAGCGAGAAGTCACGAGGCGTTGTGAGACGCGGACGCCAGGGTGGGAGAGGTCGTGGAGCTGACGGAAGGCCACGTAGCGGTGTCGCTGGGGCAGGTAAGGACGAATGGTGTCCGTGGAAACGTCAGCGTAGACGGCGACCTTGGTGCCTGGAAAAGTGACTTGCTTCATCTGGAACGCCGTGTTGTGCAGGAGTCTGTCTAGTTCGGTGTCACCAGACTGGTTGGCGGCAACAGCGGCGTAGTCAAGGGAAGAGGAGGAGGACACTGCGCAAAACTGCGGGAGAGTGCGTCTGTGGGTGCGTTATCTGCACCTTTGATGTAGCGTATGTCGGTAGTGTACTGGGAAGCCTTGTTCTTCAGGAACGCAATGGTGAGGGGCTTGTGGTCGGTGTACACGTGGAAGCGACGGCCTTCAAAGAAGTACTGGAACCATTTGATGGCCTTGAAGATGGCAAGAAGTTCGCGGTCGTAGGCACTGTAGTTAGAATCTGCCTTGTTGAACTTCTCTGAGGAGAATGCGATGGGCTTCCATGTACCGTTCACGAGCTGTTGGAAGACTGCGCCTGAGGCGGTATCGCTTGCGTCGCAGGCGAGGGAGACTTCTGCATCCGGAGTAGGGAAGGACAGCGTAGCTGCGTCGCTGAGAGCCTGTTTGGCTGCGAGGAACGCAGCGGTGGTGTCTGTAGTCCAGGTGAGGGAGACGGACTGGCCACGCTTGCAGAGCTTAGTCATGGCGTGTAGAGGCTTAAACAGGAGTGAGCAGTTTGGAATGAAGTGGTGGTAATAGTTAATTATACCCAGGAACTGCTTGAGCTGACGCTGGTTAGTCGGTTTCGGGAACTGCTGGATAGCGTCACACTTCGAGGAGAGTGGTGTGATGCCTGCTGGGGAGACGGTGTTGCCGAGAAAGATGAGTGAAGAGACACCAAACTCAGACTTGTCCGCGTTGATCTGGGCACCGTAGTCTCGCAAGCGTGTGAAAACTTGGTGGAGTTGCTGGTGGTGTGAGGTTTTGTCTGGGCTCGCGATGAGTACGTCATCAATGTAGGCGAAGCAGAAGGGTAAGCCACGAAGGTCTAGGCTGAGTTACGTAACCCAAACGGCATCCTGACGTATTCAAACAGACCAAAGGGCGTGATGAGGGCTGTCTCCGGTATGTCATCAGGGTGCACAGGAATCTGATGGAAGGCCTTGATGAGGTCGATACGGGAGAAGACGGAAGAACCAGCGAGCTGTCAGAACTCTTGAATGTAGGGCACTGGGTATCTGTCTTCCTTGGTGCGTGAGTTAAGACCACAGTAGTCTCCGCAAGGCCTTATGTCACCATTCTTCTTCTCTAATATGTGGAGAGCAGATGCCCAGTTGCTGCTGCTGGGCCGTATGATATCTTGGCTCATCAGAGACTTGAACTCAGCCTTGGCTTGACGGTAGCGCTCAGGAGCTAAATGACGGGCCTTGGCGTGAACTGGAGGTCCTGAAGTCTCGATGTGATGCGTGACGTGATGCTTGATAGGTAACTCCACTGAGTAGGGCTGCTTCAGCGTGGGAAACGACCTGAGAAGCGTAACAAACTGGTGATCCTTTTGGATGACGGTGAGGTGCGTGCTGTCACCTGGTGCTGGTTGAGCAGGAGAGGAGATGTAGGTAAGTGGGTCGATGAGCCTCCGTCCTTTGACATCCACGAGAAGGATGTAGTGTGCTAGCAGGTCCGCACCGATGATGGCTTGAGAAACTTCCCCACGTAAAAAGTCTGGTCAAAGGAGCGGCGAAGACCGAAGTTGACCTGCACTTTGCGTCGCGAGTAGACGGGAAGCTTACTGCCACAAACATAAACATTCCCTTCCCCCTTCCTCGGGCATGAGGATCCTTCGTCACACAAACCGTAAACTTAAGTGTGTTTTGGGCCGCCAGAGAACCCTTCGCCTCGCGGGGGAAGGGCGAGCGGCGAAGGAACAGCACAGCCCGCATCTTCCCCCTTCCCTGCTCACTGACGCCGAGTCTCCTCAGTATTTATCCTCGCATTATTGAACCAGGTGAGCCCACTTCCTCGTCATGATATTAGTATTTAACAGCTTAATGATAGAGTTTACTTATAATATATGAGCAAGTAAAATGGTTGAGTGTGGCCCTCATTGCTCAGTATACGAGTAGACCATCCCAAAATACATGCCAGGAGAGGCCCATACTAAGGTTATTTTCATCCCATTATTGGAGCAGCTGAGTACATTTCCATGCTACAAGGTTTGCTTTTAGCTGTTAACTGATGGGGTTAACATATTATGTGAAGAAGTAATAGGTCAAGTGTGGCCTTCATTGCTCAGAGTACACTATGCCAAAATACACATGGCTGAGGATCTTTCATGGCTATTTTCATCTCAAATACAATTTAAATATATCACACACACACACACACACACACACATATATATATATATATATATATATATATATATATATATATATATATATATATATATATATATATATATATATATATATATATATATATATATATATATATATATATATATATATATATATATATATATATATATCCTCACATTTTACCCAAGGGTTATGAATATCTGCCCTTAACTATGCATATTAAGAAGACAAGCAGGGTTGAAACTAACCTGACCTAGCCACAGTGCCAGATTTACATATAAGCTCAACAAGCTATAGCAGGGCCCCACTCTCTTGGGGCCACAAAACATAAAATACACAGTGACAATATGTCGCTGACAAAGGACACCTGGACATATAAAGGGCCTCATTACTACCAATAGCTTAGGGCCTCATCAAACCTAAATCTGACCCTGCCTAGCCAAACAAAACCAAAGATAATCTAACCTTCCCCCAAAAAAACCTAACATGATATCACCAAGGTTATGATTAATAATGTATTGAAGGTTTCAGGTAGATAGAGGTTAGTTTAGGGAAACTGGTTTAGGTTAACTGTGGGCGCAGCCTTCCAGAACCCCGCTAAGCTATCCTTGCCTAACCAAACCTAACCTCACCTAATCTAACCGAATGTAAAAATTCATGGAAAATATTTGCTGAAATTTTCCTAACCTAACATACTAGTAACCTACTAGCTGGGGGGTTGCACCCCAGGACCCCAAATAAACTATCCTACACTAACCTAACCTAGTGTAAAAACTCATGGAAATTTTTTGCTTATATTATCCTAACCTTGCGGAAAAATTATGCATGAATTTTTTACATTATGTTAGGTGTTGCTAGGTTAGGATATTGTTGGATAGGATACAATAATTTCAGCAAAAAGTTTTCATGAATTATTACATTATGTTAGATTTGGTTAGTCTAGGATAGCTTAGGGGGTGTGTGATAGTTAGCATGCCTATCTACAAACCCATGGGCCGGGGTTTGATTCCAGGGCAGTCAGCATTAGTTAGTTGGTTATGTCTGGTAGGTTAGGTATGGAAATATACCTGGTGTTTTCTTATGTGTTATAATTTGTATCATTGTTCATACAGATATTGGTGAACATGGACGAGTATCAGGAGCTGTGGGATGACTGGGAACTTTTGGATCAGTTGGAGGATGAGGAGCTGGAAGAAGCCCAGGGAGCTATCGCACGAAAACGTCGCAGGATTTTTAAAGGTAAAATGTGGCGACAAGCTATATCTTTTGTTTATTTTTTTGTTTGTCACTAATGCTTCACTAATGGCTTCACGAAGCGAAGGTCTTGCCATACAAATTTTTTTCTAGAGTTGTTGTGTTAAAGGTTATTTGGTATAAAAAAAAAACGTAACTAAAGTTCACTTTCAGATCGGATGAACCCGTTCACTACAATGAGTGACGAGGAGTTTGTGGATTGATTCCGATTAGACAAAACTTCAATGTATGACCTCATTGAAGAAATTAAAGACCAACTTTCAGCCCCAAGTGACTCAAGAGGTATATAATATAATTTCTGATTATAATAGTATGCTAATGATGTTGCCAAAATTTTCATGGTATACTGTATGAGGCATCTATTATAGGAAGGTCGTAAGCGCCACCGACCACATTTTGGAGTTGGCTGCGCACCCGGGTTCTTCGTGATCTGCTCTATTTTACTACTAGTGAATATAGAGCTTTCACAGAATGCATGATGGTCGAAACTCTCATCCAAAAAAACATTTTGTGGTCGCTTTCTGGTCCCACGTTGTCAAGTAATAAACGTGGTGCGTGGTGTATTAGAGTAAGGCCCTATGTCGCAGCGTTTCTTAAACGTGCCTCAACTTGAGGGCTGGGGTTATGTGGTGACGGACCCAATGAGAACGCGCCGTCTATGCGAGGCGATATCTTTATTGGTTGGCGAGAAATATAGGAAAAACTTAAGGAGCGTTTTTCTCGTTTTTTAAAAGGTGGTGCTTAAGATCTTCCTATAATAGACGCCTCATCTTATAATTTAATGTAAAGTAAAAAAAAAACTGATACCTTTAATTCAATTGTAAATTAGATAACATTGGTCGTTTGCAATCACAATATAAATTTCCTTTTTTTACAGGCTGTCCTGTTCCGCCACACCTGCAAACCCTGATTGCAGTGCGTTGCATGCAACGGGAGACCACCAGATTACCTTAGGGAACTGCCATGATGCTTCGCAAATTACAGTCAGCAGATGCTTGAAGGTTGTATCAAGAGCAATCGCTGGTTTGATCAAGCCAGCGGTACATAAAACCACCTAGTGGCAATGACCTGCGGCGAACAGTGGAGCAATTCCATGATATCAGTGGAATGCCTGGTGTGGTAGGGGCAATCGACTGTACACACATCTCTATACTGAGACCATCTGGGGAAAACCCTGAAATATTTAGGTGTAGAAAAGGGTATTTCTCATTAAATGTCCAGGCTGTGTGTGGCCCAAACCTAGAGTTCCATAATGTTGTTGCCCGTTGGCCTGGGAGTGTCCACGACAGTAGAATTTTTGAAAACAGCATACTATGTGTTGAAATAGAAGTTAATTTAAATCCCAGGTATCATCTACTTGGGAGATGCAGGGTATCCCCTGAAAAGGTATCTAATGACACCTGTATAATTTCCAGGTAATGCCCATGAGCGTGCTTATAACTTAAGTCATTCACAAACCAGAAACACTATTGAACGGGCATTCGGCGTATTAAAAAGAAGGTTTGGGTACTTGGGGAAAAAAGTGAGGACAAATTTAGATACAACCAAAACTATTGTAGTTGCTTGTGTGGTACTAGAGGTACCAACTCCTTATCAGCAATGTCAATAAATTGTTCCATAACTACTTATTCCTTCAGGGCCTTGAGAGAGTCAACACCCTCGCTTGCAATCCATCTCCCAAATACTTGCTCCAATGAACGAGTACACTCGCGGTAGGAGTCACTAGCTCGCTTCCTCTTTCCTCTAAATTGCAAGCGATAGGCTTCTGGTCGCAGCTCATATGCCCGGAAGATGTCAGCCTTAAACTCCTCATAATCATCCAGATCATCAGCTGACATTTTGTCACCTCCAATAACTCCAGGCGTACTTACAGCATGGCGAATTCTCCCCACTCCAACTCTATCTTTAGCGGGTCTTTTCCTCTCCAGCTCCAATCTCATCATTTCCATCTCTCTAGCCCTCTCCTCAGCAGCTTGTCTCTTTGACTCTCGCCTCTCTTCTGCTTCTATATCCATTTTCCTTATTTCCAGCTTCAATCTCAGTTCCTCCAGTCTGGCAGCTGACTGGACACTATCAGCAATACTGCTCGGACTAGATCGTCGGGAGCCTCCCCTGCTTCCAATACTTCTGCCAGGGCTAATACGTCCCATATCACCTACACCGGGACCGCCACGTCCGTTATCATGAGACATAAGTGCGTCCCCACTGACCCCACGCGCGGCCAAGGACTCGTCATACGAACGTGATGAGTCACACCCGCACGCTCACCCTCATCTTCTTCTACTGGTGAGGGGGACAGAACAGTAACTCCCTCCATGGTACTCATAGGGACTTGTTCTCACAAAATAAAATAATATAAGTAATAATATCCCACACAATAAACACTACACCACTATAAGCACTTGGTTTATTATCCTGGCGAGGTCGTCAATTATTATGTTACGTCTGCTCACCGGGGAGAATGACGCTCTACAGGGTCCCCAACACTATATTTCACAGCAGCCGCAACACTCAGGCTCTTTCTGCTGAAAATGTGCAAACTCGTACCAGACTGCCTTCCCCAACGGCGTCACAGCAGCCCAACGAGGCGACGAGACACTCCGCTCTCATTCGTAGCCTAATAAGGATTTGGTAATGACGCCAGCATGTACCAATCACTTCCCTGAGCCTTGCATACTCAGTCCCTAGTAGACAAATAATACTACAGAAATAGAGGTCGCCAGCAGTGTATAACTTCCCCACTGCTAGGGAATCTCCTTAGCAATTCTTCCTCCTGACAGCAAACCAAGTAGAAATTATAGATAGTGTATAAGTTATGTGTTCAGGGCGAAAAGCCTTAATACTCCGCAGAGAAACCGCCCACAAGGACAATTCCACCCACTTCTCTACGGGAGTATTAAGGCCTCTCCACACGTCTTGTACTCAGGCTGTAAGTGCCCACAGACTGGGACAAGACGCGTGGTGTATATTACTATATTATCTAATGCAACAGATGCTTGCCAGCACCTGTCAAGACTGACTTCCCGTGCCTACGGCTTACTACAAGACATGATGCGTATGCCACATCCGGTGGCATACACAAGCCCAGCTACCAACTCCGGGTGGCAACCAGCCACGCAGGGAGTCAAGATAGGCGTAGCTAACAGGTCGTGCAGGCGATGACTGCACGCCGACTGGCCCGGGGGAGAGCACGAAGCTTCCCACCAGACAACCAGTGTGTGTGGCTAAGGCCACTATAATCAATATACTACAAGAAACTACACAAAACGATGGTGGTGGCACACAGCCACCCACCAAACCACACTGGTGACCACAGCCACCTAAATGCAACAATCTGGACGGTACAGAGTACAGCGCCCCTCCGCGTAGTCACTCAACAGGGGGAAAACGAACGCAAAACCGGGAAAATGCAGCCAAATCAGCTACACTTTCCCCTGGAACAACAAACCCGTTGCTCCACACCAAACCAGCAGCAAACCAGCTACTCCAACAGGAGGGCACAATTCCCAGGCTGAGACTGCTGATCACCCAGAACAGCCTAGCCACACGTCTCAACACTGTGCCAGGAGACCAAGAGCGCGCGTCTACCTCTGCTAAAGACTGGCTAGGTACTGATGCCAACTGCTGCCAGGCCCAGCGAGATGGCGGGAACGGGAGGGAGAGGGCGGCCGCACCGCGGAACAGCCTCGGCGAAACACACTACACAGTACACACGTCTCTCGGACGTGGCAGGCGATAACAGGCACGAATACCTTATGTCGGAACTAACTCTACACAGGAGTGGTCCCGCCACCCTTACTGGGCCTTAACTCACACGTGGCTCACCTCCCACGCACTATCCGGGAACAAAGGAGCTGCTTCGCACCTCCACCACCGCCACTGCTACTTCTGCTTACTACTGGAGGGTATTTTTCTCCTATACTACATACTACGTAAAGGACGTTAGGTCCTCTCACTACAACAACACTACGACTCTCTAATCTCCTCCCCCGGCAACTCACAGAGGCGCAGTACTCGATCCTGCTACACGTAATTCACAACACTGAGTACTGCACACTGCCAGATAGCAATCTCTCCCAGCCACCTGCTGGGCAGAGATAGCAGCAGTTCCCGTAACCACGACCCCCTCTCTCTCCCAAGGCTCATGAAAGCCGCAAAAAGTCGTGGCAGACGTAATGGCGGCTACTTATCTCCCCAGCCCGCTCACCACAGAACTTACTCACTGCTCACCGCGCCCTCCAGGCACAGCAGCGTCTCGCCTCAAGGTCTACACACTCTCCCAGACCTCACCCTTACTGTGAGTGGCCCTCCATACACACTTCACAGGAGTGCACGGAATAATTATAATTAGATCTATTACACGGTGGCGGTGACTACTCTCCTTAAGGTCTCTCAGTGCACAGAAAACAAAGGGGTTGGCGTCGCTTTCCAAAGCCACCCGCGCTCGGCTCAGGGGAGGGATGACGTCACAACACTCACATTCTCTCTCTCTCTCCCACGCTCGTCGCCCGCCAGCCGGGCGGCGACTATGAGGCTAACTAAACAAAATAAAAGAAATTATATCGCTCAGCGTAATAATATATAATATATATATATATATATATATATATATATATATATATATATATATATATATATATATATATATATATATATATATATATATATATATATATATATAGCTATTTAACTTAGAGATGGTAAAACCCCGCATGTCTGAAAAATGAGATCGAGACTGGAATTGAGGAAACTGAAATCGAAGAAGGCCTGGAAAATCAAGAGATTAGAGGCTGAGAAGGAGAAGTAATTAAGGAAGATTGAGCAGAAGGCTGACGTCAAAACAAGGAGATTAAAAACGAAGGAGAGCAAAGGAGTTAAAAACTGAAAAGAGTAAAGAAGCCAGACTGCTCGAGGCGGAGGAGAAAGACAAAGGCTATTACCAACAGAACAGGGCGAGAATGCGAAATTGTATGAAGGAGAGAAAACTGAAAAGAACCAAATTTTCGGGTTTGATAAGAGTTAGATATAAGATTACTCATCTCATGGCTTGACGGAGGTAGGAGGAGTAAGAGAAGATACAGTAGAAAACCAGATGATGAGTAGTTTGAATCTGATACCTGAATTTGATGAGAGGAAAATAAAGGAGTGCTCTAGAAGGTTTGAAAAAAAGACCTCATGGTTCGTTTGGCAGCAGGAGAGATAGCCTGGGCTGATTGCAAATATGTTGAAGGGGAAAGGGTTAGAAGTTTATTATTGAATGTTAGTGGAGGATCTGAATAAGTATTAGGAGTTTAAAACTGACATTGTAAGAGCATATGAGCTAGACCAGTGGCTTATCGGTTACATTTCCGGGGATGAAAGGAAGGGTCAGTTAATTATCATCTTGTTTGTGCTCGCTACATTGAGGAGGTATTCGAGAAGCGGTTAGCGAGCGTGTCATTTCCTACCGTGCACATGAGCTGAAGCATATCATGGTAAAGGAGCAGTTTGTTAATGTCGCTGAGAAGCGGTTAGTGCCATTCCTTAGAAAAGGTTTAAGACCTTGAAAGAGGCAGCCACGTAGGCAGACGACCATGTGTTGGCACATCGCTCTCTGCCACGCTGGATTTGTGGTTCGTCTGGTAATGCCAGTGAGAGCATGTCGGGAGGTGAGGCAGACGCCAGTATGTGGCACACGTTACAATGGTGGTTATGGGAATAGGTTTGGGCGAGTAAACCCAATTAATAATAAGTCTCCATCTAGTCCTCGAACAAAATAGACTGGGAGCATACAACAGAGAAAATCCTCAAATTTTTAGCATCCTTCCGTTTCCCATTATCTATATGGGAGTGACTTCTCTGGAGCAACAGGTATCAACTTCCTATGATAGAGATTTCACTTTCACTTTATTGCACATTTGGGTATCCTCAAACATACTATGTACAACTTGTATTTGCAATGGTGAATAATTTACTTTTGTATTCCACACTTTGATGTGCCTTTTATTTTATATTTTTTTTTTACAGATGAAATCAATCTATCCATCTGTAACACGCTTCTGAACTTTTCTTTTTTCATATCTTGCATACCTTTATCATTTTCATCTCACTGTTCCCCTCTCTCCCCAAATCCCTGCAGTCATGGCCTCGGCGCCACCCTTCGTGATGGTGATAGCGCGGCAAGTGGGTGTGCCGTTGGGTGTGCAAGGTGTGGTGTCATCCGTGATAACTGTTACTGCTGTGCTGGTGAGGCCTTTTATTGCAGCATTGGCAGATACCTACCCAGCCCAACGCAAGGTGAGGTTACACAATATGTAGGTGCGTCTGTGGGACATATTGAGCATATCCAAACTTAAACTTTTGTTTTCATGATGCCAAAAAACTTTTCATTATTTTTATTATGTTTATTGGTAACTGTCTCATGATCCTCCAGATAATCTTCCTGGCTCTCATCATCATTATGACAGCAACTTATAATCCAATCGGCTTTCTTCCCCCACTGCAACCTTCACCACATCTGTCTGGCCAGCTCATGTCAATCTCTTTTCCTGCCACTAATCTAATCACCAACAATTCTCGGACGAGTCTCCATCTTTTCACACCACGACAGCAACAACATCCTTTAGGTAAGTGCGGAACATTATCAAAATGCAGTTACTGAAGATGAAAAAGACAGTAGACAAGTAATGCTAGTTCTGTGAGGGCAAACTACTAGTAGTCATAAGGCTTTCTTACATTTTAATTTCGATTGTCCTCTCTAGGTGCTCTGATTAAGTGACTCCTGTGCTTTTGTCTTACATGTTATCGAAAGACATTTATTTGAGTTTGATATAAATCTAATCTGAAAGAAATTATCCCATACATTTCCTATCTTTTCCTCTTGTTTTTTATTTTTATTTATTTTTTTTTTTTTGTCGTGATAAAAAACTATCGCTATTCTCAAGTAGCATTTCACTATGATTAATTTTGCTTCACTGCAATCAACTGATATTGGAAAGTTATTCAGTTAAATGCTGTCCACTCTTTATATTTCTAATGAACAAGGAAGATGTAATGTACACTGTATCAAACGCACAATTCCTTTAAATGTCTGTTACAATTTTTACTTAAAATAGAAATCACGTATCTGCTCTGACTCCCAACTATTTCTCTTTTCAACATTGAACCTTAAACCATATATACTAAAAATCTGCACGCTTTATCTCACATTTTTTCAAATTAAGCGAATACTTTGATCTGCATCCATGAATTTTCCCAGGTTCGGATGCAGACTTTTTTACCTTTTCCTGTAGCTACGGTATAATTATCTCCAGTGGCGGTTCATGACCAAGATTAGTGGGGATGCTGCTTCAGAACATTTTAAGCCAATGTAAATTTTTTTCTTCATTTTATTCATATGACAATTTTGCGTGCATGTGATGGATGAGGACCCAAAGAGTTTTTCCTTTTTTTTTTTTTTTTTTTGCCAAGGTCTTTTGAATCTTGATCTTTAATCAATATATGATTGCATTTAGCAGATATTTCGCCAACTGATCATATTATTCAATGGTACATATGCAAATTTTGTTTACATAATTACCATTAAGTTATATGATCAATTGGCGTAATATCTGCTAAATGTAATCATATGTTGATTCAACAGAGAGGTCCCAGTTTTCGTCTTGCCTTACTCAGAAAGTGGATTTTTAGCATTTTACACTTTATATCACATTAAAGAATATGGCATCCGGTATTTAAGCACAACACACGCTGAGTAAAGAAATAAACACTGCCTTCTAACAGCCCTCTCTCCCTTGTGCCGCATTCTATCTCCTGCCCACGCACAACACCTAAAGACCGCCTCACTGAAACTGTGAATCTCACAGTTCTATACAAAGATGGCTACCTACATTAAACATAAGGATTATATAATGTACAAGTAAAAATAAAGAATTAAAGAAAACTCTCATTATATTGAATGGTATCGATAATATCGAGCGGAAATAAGTAGTGTTGCATTTCCGCCGTGCCTATACACGAGCCCCCACTGCATATCTCACGTGTTAGTGATTCCAATAAGTCTTTTCAAATATTTTGTCTTATTACCTGACTTTCAATTTTCTTGAATTTTGCCACAATGATACTATTGTGCCGAGAGCTGACTAAAATGATCTCGGAATATCTTTCTTGGGAGCGCGGCTAGCCATGGTTATTGCCGTGGATGAGCAAACACTGTTTTGGTACAGGTTTAATCTAATCTTTATGTATTGTGGAGCTGTGCCTCTTATGTTGTGTAACAAAGATTATTGAGGAAATTCTATAATATTTAGATGTAACAGATATTGTATAAAAGGAAGTATTGAGCCTGCAATAGTTAATGTGTACGGAGAAGTCAGGAGAGAAGTTAGTGAGAAGAGTCAGAAAAAAAAAGTTAGTATAAGAGAAGTCTAGTGTTGGACTCACTCCTGTTGTATCTAGTTCACTTGAAAAATATTAAACTTCACAAAAACGTTCACTAGGGGGCAAGACTAGCTCCGGCTCTTGCTGCAGGTGGGCAGACCCTGGACTAACATTGTTCCAGTATAGATTAATCTCATATTCATGTAGAGATGTGGCTCTTATGTTATGGAACAAAGATGATCGAGGAGATTCTGTAATATAGTAAAATTATTTAAATGTAATATGATATTGTATAAAACAGGGGTAAACGAACTTTCCAGTGTTAGGGCCACGTAAAGAAAAGAATCACATAGCAGTCTTGCAGGGCCGTATACTGTATTAACCCAAAATTATTCATATATAGAATATCAAATAAAAGGCCTTCAAAAGAAAAGCCACTCTCCCACGCATGCGATGGGAGCGATGTCGAAACCATTGCCAACAAAAAGGGGAGACTGCTCCTGTACAAAGCATAAGTACAGCCCCACCTGCAGTACGTAGCCCTCTCCTGGATATCCTCTCAGCCTTCGTCTTCGGTGGGGGAACCATTTTGAGAATCGCATTGTGAACTGGGCTAATGGACCAAGGACAGTGTGCCAGCTCGAGATGTGAACTTTACCCTAAATAAACGCCTAACATTATCCTGTTGGCTTTAACATGACCACATTTGTTAAAAATCTGTTTGGTATACAAAAAAAAAAAAAAAAAAAAAAATTCTCTGGCATGGAATTTAAGAACAGTTTTAGACTAATTTGAGGGTGCTGAATTCAAATCTGATCTTATATTTTCTCTATCACATTACATTTTTGCGCTATAGGTATATATCTCATTTTCATAAATTTCAAGGAAAAAATTATCCTTCTATTCAGTAGTGTAACAAAAGGGCCGGATTACATGGTTTATTTTAGTAAATTTACTTTTCATTTAGTCTCCCAATAAACTGGAGAATATCTTCGTTTTCTTTGAACATGCATAACATTCCCATTTTTTATCATACGAAAGTTAAACAAACAGATTTCTACTTACACACCACTCGTCCGCAGGTAGTGTTTTATTATTGAATTTTCCTTTGAATATTGTTATTTTTTGTTTTTATCCTGTTTTTTTTTTTGTGAAATAGTGCCTAAGGTGTGGGGGGTTGGGTAGAAATTCAAGGAACAACCCAGGTAGCTAACAACTTTTTTCTTGTATTTGTCTGCAAGATGTGTTGCTGATCTAACAATGGCCTCTACATCTCACAGAAGACAATGCTCAAATGATCCAAATATATTTTGCTACATCTGTGGAAGCTTTACTTTGAAGACAATGTGGCCTTCATTTTGGAACCGTCTGCCACACGCACCGCGCCACTCTCCCGCCTCGTTTCCATCTCAAGCAGAACGCATCGTCTTTTCCCGCCTACATACACTTCACAAGCACTTATATTGCCACACTGCCTCTGCCATTGTCTCTTTCTACCATGCCGTAATCCCTGTTCGAATCATTGAGACGTAGGTTGGCTAAGAGACACTCATGGGTAAGGGACGTAAACCCATGGCCCACCCCACCCACGGCAGCATAACCCCTACCGCAGCCATCTCATGCGACCCCAGGCGCGGCAAGTTCAAACGACGTGAGTTTGACCCCCGCTACGGACCTCGCCACCTTCTTCAGTGGATCACGGTCAGGGACGAACGCCGACGGGAGGATGAAGCTGCGAGGGAGGAACGTCGTCGCGAGGAAGAAACCGCGAGGGTGGACAGACGTCGGGCAGACGAAGCCAGACGTTTTGACACCTTCCTCACACGACTTGCCTTGCCACAACAAAGTGCAGCCACGCCACCACACACGACTGAGACCTCAGACGATGAGGCGTTAACGCCGCTACGCCGCCACACGGCTCCACCGCAAACGAAACCACCCACGTCCGCCCAGCCCCCACCACCCCTTGCCACAGGTGTTACGTACCAGACTTTTCGTGAGTGGAGACAACGATGGACGGACTATGCTACGATGGTGGACTTAGCGAGGTTGCCCCAGCCAAAACAACTTATTCAGCTGAGGGCGTGTCTGTCACTCCAAATGCAACGAGTACTCGAGTATACGCTACAGGTGCCCTCAGACTCATCAACTCCAGTGGAGGAGGTCCTTGACAAGCTACAGGAGCATGTCAAAGGACAGAACAACGAAGCTCTACGCAGGCGTGCATTCTCTAGCTGCAAACAAGCTGAGAACGAGACGTTTGACGACTTCTTCGTTAGGCTGAAGAGTGCATCAGAAGAAATTGACGTCTGTAAAGTTCACGCTCGCGAATGCGAAGAGGTGTGGATTAAACACGGAATCCTCATGGGTGTAAATGACGAAGAGCTGACGCAAAAACTCATCGCCATGCCTGCCACTTGTTCACTTCAAGAGATGTTGACAGAGTGTAGGTCACACGAGGCCACCAGATCCGCCACCTCCGCGCTACGAGCCCCACCCGCCATGCGAGCAGTCTCACGGTACAAGAAGGACAAAAGGCAGCACGAACGCAGAAGACTGACGCCTCTCCTGTTTCGTCTTCAACTCACCAAACGGGCAACGACCACAAGAAGCAGCACGGCTCCCAGTCAAGTCCGTCTGTAACATGTGTTTGTCGTGGTTGTGGACGCAAGGGACACTATGCACACACGGACAAGTGCCCTGCCCGAGCTGCCAAATGTGGGACCTGCTCTCGGTATGGCCACTATGATCGCTTCTGCAGCATGTCTACGACTTCTACGAAAACTGACAAGAACAAGCGGTCTACACTCAACGTAGTACGAACACAGCCATCACCTGAACCCCGGTGCAACCCTACACAGCACGACAGCCACATACGAAGAACGTCTGCCAAACGTCCAAACGCACAACCGTCTCCAACCATCTGTATCGCTGTCACCCACAGCGGTAAATCTGGCTTTCTCGATGCCATACCCGACACGGGTGCAGAGACGACCGTGATAGGCCTGCAGCACCTTACAGGCTTAGGCCTCACCAAACGAGACCTAGTACCACCCTCCAAAGTGTCTTACTACAACGCAGACGGTTCCAAAATGAAGGCCACATTGGGTTCATTCTACGCTGAAATTACCTACGGTCCTGTTTCCTGTCATGGATGGATTGATGTCCACAGTTCTTTATCTGCACCACTCCTGTCTTGGGAGCTCTGCCGAGATCTGAGGATTGTGCCGAAGGATTTCCCCAATGGACGAGGATCTACCGCAGGACAACAACAAAGAACAGTACAGAGCCATACTTATTTCCATAGTGTAACAGAACACATTTCAAACTTCTTTTGGAACTGTCAATAAAAAGCCTCCAATCCCTTGAATAATATGCTGGAAGTCCCATAAAGAGAAGTAGCCCTTTTACATCAGTGCAATAGACAAGCTGGCCATCTGAATGGAATTACTTACGCAATTTTGCTTCCCTGTTATGATAAAATGAGACGCTTGTGCCGGGTTTCAACATTCGATTCTCTTGCAGTCTTGAAGCCAAAAGTTTAGCAGACTCTTTTGGTAGATAAAGATCTCTAACCAAGTCATTTAAAGCAGACTGAGTAAACAGAATTGGTTTGTCATCACATGGCTGAAAAATATCTGTAGTGTCTTCTTCATCACTTGAAGCAGGTGAGCAGAGATTGAAACCTTTTACATTGACAAAGCAGAAATAGCAATCATCTAAATGATTGCTTGGTTCTCTCCAAACCATAGGCACTCCAAACTTAAGTTTAGCATTCTTTCCTTGAGACCATGATCTCAAGGTCTCAACACAGGTTTTGCACACTTTGTGAGAAGCCCAATGCTTGTCTTGGTCTCCAAGTGTTACTTTGAAGTACGCAAAATACACGCTCTTAACAAAGTTAGTATTGTTGCGCCTCTGAGTCTTCAAAGTAAAGCTTCCACAGATGTAGCAAAATATATTTGGATCATTTGAGTATTGTCTTCTGTGAGATGTAGAGGCCATTGTTAGATCAGCAACACATCCTGCAGACAAATACAAGAAAAAAGTTGTTAGCTACCTGAGTTGTTCCTTGTTCCCACACCTTAGGCACTGTTTCACACAAAAAAAAAAAAAAAAAACAGCAGGATAAAAACAAAAAATAACAATATTCAAAGGAAAATTCAATAATAAAACACTACTTGCGGACGAGTGGTGTGTAAGAAGAAATCTGTTTGTTTACTTTCGTATGATAAAAAATGGGAATGTTATGCATGTTCAAAGAAAACGAAGATATTCTCCAGTTTATTGGGAGACTAAATGAAAAGTAAATTTACTAAAATAAACCATGTAATCCGGCCCTTTTGTTACACTACTGAATAGAGGGATAATTTTTTCTTGAAATTCATGAAAATGAGATATATACCTATAGCGCAAAAATGTAATGTGATAGAGAAAATATAAGATCAGATTTGAATTCAGCACCCTCAAATTAGTCTAAAACTGTTCTTAAATTCCACTGCCAGAGATTTTTTTTTTTTTATATATACTAAACAGATTTTTAACAAATGTGGTCATTTTAAAGCCAACAGGATAATGTTAGGCGTTTATTTAGGGTAAAGTTCACAACTCGACCTGGCACACTGTCCTTGGTCCATTAGCCCAGTTCACAACGCGATTCTCAAAATGGTTCCCCCACCAAAGACGAAGGCTCAGAGGAAAGGGCATGCGTGGGCATGATGCCACATCGTATGTATGTATGTATGTATACTATGTATGCATGAATACTCCATCCTCAAGATGTCCCTGGCGAGATGCGGCTCCGTGTCAGCGAGGACAGGGGCGTATTTCAGGAGACTCATGGTGATGTGTGTAGATGTCGATGCTGTGGGTGAAGTGACATGAGAATACGCTTGGAACGTATAAAATACCTCCAGGAGCTCCTCTGGGCGCGTCCTTGCGTCGTCAACGCAATACAGGACGTCAACTAATGTGTCTATTTTGACATCGTTTGACATCGTTAGCGTAGCATACGTTGTCGCAAACAAAGAAAATTTGAAAATCCTGGTTGTTCCCGTTTTCTTTGGTGCATCTTACGTCATTGTTGTAGGTGTCGTCATCGTATGAGGCATATACGTCATCGTACGTCTAGGATCCGATGTCGAACGTCCTTGATTTTGCGTGTCCTTCTTGCAATGAAATGTTCCCAATCGTTATGACAGTCGAATGCAGTCGTAGAAAAATTCCCTTTACCACCTGTTATGGGGGTCGTAGTCAAATAAAAGCTGTAGTGTGACCCCAGCATATTACAGCTTTTTCGCTGTTACGACGCCTCCGACGGTCGTAGAGAGGGCTATCGCCAGCAGCAATGACGCCCTTTTAACGGTTTTTGACCTGTTGTAAGTTATTCCTAAGTCAAGTCGTACGTTAACGTGATGATAGCGTATGATGTCCTTATTGTCACACGATAGCGTAGATGCATTACAATTGAGCGCTGTAATCGACTGTTGGCTAGAGATTCACGACAAGGAAAGCCATTTCATTCGCGTTCGATAACGTACAATGACGTCATAGAGATATACGATATCGTACGTGCTACAAACGACATCGTTCGACATCGAGCGACCTAAAATCCGTTAATATACTGAGTTACGATTGGCTTTTGAAGATACGTCTGGCAGCAACTCTGGAGAACATTGTCGCCAGAATCGAAGTGACGAGTGTGACCGCTCATGAGTTGTCGCAGTTTCGTTAAACATCTTGCCAAGGCGCATAAAGTTACTGTACAGCTCGGGAGTTTCCAAGGACACTTCCTTCATCAAGTTGTCGAATTGTCCTAGTGCTGCCAGCCGCCTGAGATAAGGACGTACCCACACACTGCGTCGCCTCCTCTGGGTCCTCTTCTTCCTGTCCTCCTCGATTTGAAGGAGCATCATGATCATCCAGTATTCACAAAGCCCTCTGAAGTATGTAGTCTTCATCTTCAAGATGTCCCTGGCAAGATACTGCTCCGTATCAGCGAGGACATGGATGTACTTCAGGAAACTCATGGTGAGGTTTGTAGATATCATTGCTGTGGATAATGTGGCATGGGAAAACGCTTAAGACACCTCTCTATAACCTAATGGAGTTTTTTCTTCTTCCATCGTCAAGCGAATACTGGGCATCATCGCGCGTTTGTCGAATGTGTCTATATCGGCATCGTTTGACATCGTTTGACATCATTCGGCATTGTTAGCGTAGCATACGTTGTTGCAAACCAAGAAAATTTTAAAATTCCCAGTTTCTGTGCTTGTTCCCACTTTCTTTGGTACGCCGTACGTCGTAGTTGTGGGTGTTAAACGTTGATGTACTCGTGACGTTTTTCATCGTACGAGGCATTTACGTCGGTGTACGTTTAGGATCCGATGACGTACGTCCTTCGTTTTGCGTGTCCTTCTTGCACGAAAATGCTCCCAATCGTTACGATAGTCGAATGCAGTCGCAACAAAATAATAAAGGGCATGTGCGACTGTTGTGGGCGTCGTAGTAAATAAGAAAAAAAAGCTACAGTGTGACTCCAGCATAATCCTTCCATCTCCTTGCCTCTCAGAGCCATGCTGAGGCTGGAGTTTGTAGGTCTGCGGCGCGGTACAGTGAGATGTGACATTTCATGTCTACCGGGCATTGCATTATTGCCTACTACAGCGCCATTAGGATGCACAGGTCAAAGAGTGAGCAGGAATAAGGAAAGGAAAGGGCGTGTGTAAAAATACATTGGAAAGGAAGAGCATTCTTTATAAGATTTTGTGGAAAGGGGCTAGAGCTAGATACATTGATAATTTCTCGGAATCTCTCTTCTTTTCTCCCCTACCTTCCTTTGTTTATTTTTCTCTTCTCTTTTGTGTGTTTTTTTTTTTTTTTGTAAAATGTCTACGATATAAAATCATAGTTTGTTGAAAGATAAAAGTTATAGTTTCATGAAACATACGTACTGGTGTTGAAGGCTCTTCTCTGACATTTTACATATTTCCTATCGCCTACTTTCTTTTCTCTTCAGGTGAATGTGTGGTAATAGATGCGTGGGACTGCTTTGCCTTCTGCCAGAACGGTGATCCATGCCCTGTGTTAACCTATCACAACAGCGGGTTTAAGGTTTCCCTTCAGCCTTCACATGGTGGCCTCATTGCAGAAAAAAAGGAAAATATCACAACTTTATTCCCAATGCCTACAAGTGAAACTATAAAGATTCGACACTCGCAAGAGGTGACGCCAGGTTTTAATGTAAAGGATTGGCAGAGTAGTCCGAATCATACGTGGCAGAGAGAAAAAACAAGGATATGGCTTACGGAACATTGAACTTAAAGGAAAATCAGACGATGGTA